>NC_071331.1:2738597-3038597 GCF_010183535.1 Caenorhabditis remanei | reverse complement strand
CTTATTGTTTATTTATTGTATTTCACAAAATGTCACCGATTAAGTGATAGGATTAACTTTTATGACATTCACGCTCAGTTTAGTCTGTCGGTACCGTTTTCACAGCAGCGCGAGGGGTAAGATCGCGAAAAAGCTCTATTTCGCGCAACGGTTGGCACGGTGACAAAAAAGAATTTGTTGCATCTTTTAATATAAACCGCGACGCGCAAGCTACGCGATTCGGAAAAAGTTCAAATATTTTCGTTGCAGGACCTTACGCCTCGCACTACTGTGCGTTTTCAATTTTTGTTTCGTAGCTTCCACAAAGAATTTCACTCCGTCCTAAACGATGCATCATTGAAACTTCAATGATGCATCCCAAATATTGTGTTTTCCTCTTGCTAGATGAATTTAATGCTTTGGCATTTCGATTGCGTTTATCAGCGTTTTTGGGAACAGAAAATAATTTCAAAAAAATGTATGTTGAAATGCTAACGTTTTCCTATTAGAGGTTGTGAGCATGTTTTGACTAATATGATTTCATAAGATTTCATCATTAACAATTAAATTTTTTGAACAAACTGTAATTATGTCTTTGTGATACAGAACATTTTTTGGTTAGTATTCGATAAATGACATGCATAAAACGAAAGAAACAATTTAAGTAAAAAAATCGGGGGACGTAATGTTCGTAATTAGTTTGTTATAAATAATGAACATTACGAAACAGTAAAAATTAAAAAGTAAAAAAAAAGAAATAACAAGAATCTGAAAAATCTTTTTTTCAAACTTTTTTGATTTTTGTTCTGTTTCACAAGGGAATTGACTTTCGGTATGCGTTCAGAATTTTCTATAAACTTGCACACTGATAGTTTCGAGTCTGCTCTGAACAATGATGATAGTCAAAAAGTGCAAAACTCCCGAAAAAGTGGATTTTTTTGCTCCAAAAGTTTGCTCATTTTTCATCATAGAAAACGCGAGTGCCACTTTTGGGAGGACTATCGGGTTTGTGAAGGCAATTAGCTGCCCTCTCGGTCAGCGGTTGAATGGCCACGTGGCAGAGTGGGGGACTGGTAGGAGGAAGGTCTGGGGATCGACCCCTTCCTCTTTTTCTTTTTTTTTTGCTTTTTGAAAACCGACTGTGGAAAGTTAATTACAGCTTTTTCGACCTATTCTAGGAAGTTTTTATTCCGTTCTGAACTATTTCCTACATTATCTGAACATTTGGAACAAAAAATTTTTTCGAGAAAATTTTGTGTTCTCATGATCATTCGTTCATCTCCTCATGGAATCCTGCTCATTTTTGAAAGCTTGTCAACCAAATTGTCTCATCTACTCTCGAACCAGATATATATTTAGAATGACTGAGGCCCTGTACAGCAAGAATCCGGCATACCTACTTAAAAACCATGATTCATTAAAGAATTGGCAAAGAGAAGTGTCCACCATGAACGAATGATCATGAGAACACAAAATTTTCTCGAAAAAATTTTTGTTCCAAATGTTCAGATAATGTAGAAAATAGTTCAAAACGGAATAAAAACTTCATAGAATAGGTCGAAAAAGCTGTAATTAACTTTCCACAGTCGGTTTTCAAAAAGCAAAAAAAAAAAAAAAAAAGGGGAAGTGGTCGATCCCCAGACCTTCCTCCTACCAGTCCCCCACTCTGCCACGTGGCACAGGTAGTTGGCGTGCGGACCGCATGCGGATTCAGTCCAATTTTCCGTCCACATAGAGTCCGCAGCGGAAATTTGGCCCGCTGCGGACTGTATATGGACGCAGTGTGGACTTCGGGAAAAGAGGGAGATGTGGAGGGTGGAAGTTCGCGCGCGGCCTCAGCGCGGACCGTATATGGAATAGCAATGTCGTCCACGTGGACTGGTCGTGGACAGCAGTGGCAGCTCGCGGAGAAAATTATTTCATTTATGTTCGGTGTATTTTTCCGTTTTGTATTGGAATTTATTGAAAGTATATAATGCCGACTGGTATTTTAAAAGATTTTCAACCAAAGAGAAAGCGGGTAAATGACGATTTAGGCAAGTGGTTCTTCTGAAGATGGTGACGAAAAAGAATTTACAGAAGTTAGTCGCCATAGGTTGAATGAGGATACCGAAAATCGCCAAGTTCCACGCCGAAGTCATGGAATTGAATCAGACGATGTTTTATCTAATGCGAGTGAGACGGATGACACAAATCTTACAATGGATTTGGGGGAGATGAATGTTGATGTAGATGGTGAAGGAAACTGTTTAGACTCGATGACTTCAGGTATAAATAAAAATAGAGAGTGAGAAAACGAAGGAGATCTGTCATTTGTAGAATTGGTGAATGACTTGAGAGATTGTTCAGACAAAGTTCTTCAGTTTCTAGCTTCTGCTTGCTTGGATCGGTTGTCAGAGAACGGTTATTTGTTCGATTTAGGATGTTTTACATATGGTTTGACGATTATTTTAGGCTTCGAAAGGTTCCTATCTTCACACGAAGATGACTTTGCTGATTCTGTGAGGAAAATATGGGATTACAAAAAAAACAAATGCACGGTTTCATACTACTGTAACATTTGTGGGTCAAATGGCAAAGAAAATATAAAGTGGTAGGAATTACTGTATCATTGCAACTTTGAGATAAACCATTCAGCTGTAATGAGTTTCTGGCCAAGTTTGTGAGAAATGGTGTTATGCCACAACTCCAACAAATAATGTCAACATATCTATCTAAGATCGTATCTATCAGAAAAGATTTAAATGAAGGAAGACAACAGACTCATAACCTGGCGGCTCAGTTCTTCACTCCATTGAGAAGTTCGGAAGAAAGTGAGTATGAACTAAGGTTGTCTGGAATACTGTCAATAGATGGGGTCGCTGTCCCAGGAACTTCGAAGTGAGTAGTTTATTATAGTTTGTAAAATAGTGGTTTTTTGATAGGAAACTCTGGCCAATTTCTATCATGCTCGTCGATCTTCCAACAGGCGATATGCAGAAAAGTAGTAACGTGATGTTGGAAGGTATGATTGAGAGCAGTAGCAATCCATCTACAACACTGTGGAACTCAGTCTTGCCGATTATATTGGCCGATTGTGAGGCTAGAGAAGGATCCGTTGGAATGTATAAATACAAACTTCATATCGTTACCGTGAGCGCAGATCAGCCGGTAATATACATATGTGAAATGATTTCGATGATTGAACTATTCAGGCAAAACGTAGTCTCTTCGGCATGAAAGGACATCATGGATCCCTTTCTTGCTTTTTCTGCCTCTCGGCAGGCACATTTTACAAATTAGGAGGCGAAAGTATAATGTTTTATATATAATTCAATTGAAATTTTGATTCAGAACGAGCTGAAAAGAGACCTGACAATCTTACCGTAATCGATTCAGAAAGTGGATTGAATGGCTTTGGGAATGTTGCTGCTAAGATAGTACAATTTGTAAAACCATATGAAACACCCATAGATTGTTTACACAATCTGGGTGAAGGAGTCTACGAGAATGTAACCAAAGGTAACAGAACCTGAAGATTAGAATAATACGGAATCTCAGAACTTTTCTCCAAAGTTAACAAGTCTACTCCGAAATCAGATTTGTTCGAATGCGACTCCAACTCCCTACAAAATGCTCTCAATTTAGTTATTCTTCCTTCTTCCTACTCCGAAATTGGTAATTGTAGAAATGGATCGGACAAAATTTCAGTAAGAGTTGAAGTTTATGCATTTCGATTTTAACCTTCTCATTCAGTTTTTCCGTCTACCGCTAGCACTGGTAGCTGTACAATCAGAGTTTCTGAAGCCTCAAGCTCGGTTTGCAATTATTGCTCTCTCCATGATTGCCAATAAGATGTACACAACTGGAAAAGGCCCTGCATTGTTTGACGAGCAGATGTGCTCCGCTGCTCTCTGGTTTTTGAAAGAGGCCAGCGAAGAATACTTGTCTTGCAAAACACATGTGGGTTTAGAGGAGCTGTTAATATCTACTGTATTGTTGATTCAGGAAGTATTGTTTCATTTGCCTGATGTTGTTCATGCATTTGGGAACATTGGCCCTCTTGGCACATTTGCATTTGAATCGTCCTATCAATTTGCACTTATGGGTTACAGTACCAGAATGACACGACACTTCTCGGAGACAGCTTGCGCTAGGTGAACAATTATCATCTCTAAATTCTATCAATTAGAGGATGTTCAGAGTTCTTATTCACAACGCGATCAGACGAGAAATCTCTCGACGCTTTGCAGAAAATCCGTCCCCGAGCCTCAAAAAATTTGTTACTTTCACGAAAGGGTTGACGCCTCAACAAGTTTACTACAACAACGTCATCAGCTGCCAATTGGAAAATATAGATGAACCGTATGGTGACGGAAATACTCTATACGGATCACTATCTTTGCCTTGTGGGAAACTGAAATCGGAATATTACGAATCGAGCACTAAGGATGACGTCTTTTTTGCTGTGAAAGAAGGAGGGCATTTGGAATGTTTCAGATTTGTTGCGGCTATGGTGGATGCTGGAGAGATTAAAATATTAGCAGAGCCATTCAATGAGATTAATGTCGCCAATCAGTTTCCCTCTCTCTCCAAGGCTCTTCAAGAGCTCGATAACACTGATCTTTATTATGGGCAAGAAGTGATCCGAATGCTAAAGGAATTTGAAGGAGTAAAATTTTGTCAACTCTCGGAAAGAAGAGTCTTCGTTCCCTTGAAATCCGTCATTTCTCTTGGAAGTTATATAGATTGTGGAGATGGACTCTGTGTGTTTGCCGTAAACGGAACAATGATTCACAATTAATACGAATTATCTGTTATTTTTCTCTTTTTTCCATTCTAAATTCCGTTTATTTCGTTTGAATTTTATTCCTTCCCTCCAAAAATGCCGTGGCCGTCATATGAAATGTCGGTCGTGTACTCCTCTCGGACGATTTCCTCTCGTTTTCTATGTGGGTGGTCCGGCATTGGATGGTTTCCGTTTCCTTGCACTTATTTCCTATAAACTTCTATTTGTTTTACTCAACATTATCCTCGATTTAACCGAGATCCTAAAAAGTCGTTTCCTTTCAGAATTCGTACCAATGGTGTATACGAGACGTGAAACTTCAGTTAAATCACACGAAAATGCTGCTGCGATATCTACAAAAGTATTAAAAAGTGGCAGAGGAAAGGCCAATAAAGCGGTTAAAAGTGGCGTTAAAGCCGTCAGAGATACTGAAAGAGAAAAAGAAAAAGAAACGTTGACGTTGAAAACAGGACCTCCTGAAGTCGTTGATGAGATGGGACCAGTTCCAGCTGCGGATTTTGTCGAAGACGATATGGAAGAAATTGCCGCTCCATATTCGTCATCGAATCGTCTTGTCGATTCACCAGTTTATGAAGACTTAGAAAACGTGCGGCACGAGGAGCTGTTATCAGCTAATGTGAAGGTTTGTAACATTCCCTCCCACTAATTACCTTAAAAACTTTTCAGGAAGAGCATACATCAACACCGAAAAATCCAAAATTAATTCCACCTCCGAGATTTATAAAAAAAGAGCATTTGTTGACAAGTTCGTTTCGTACTGTGAATGAACAGTCTACAAGTCACTCTTCGTCTTTCGCAAACGGATTGAGAGAGTACAACGTCGCCGGAACTCCTTCCCAATTTTGTCCAACACCATCATACTCGCAAAGAGTTACCCCTTTTAAGTCAGAATTGGGAGTTCGAGAGCGACAGAGTCATTTCTCCACTCAAAACAAAACATGGAATCCTGTCGGATTCTCAGCAAACAATTTGTATGATATGACAACCGGGATTCCTTTGCCACGATTAGAATGCGAAGTTTGTTATTCCCTTTTTGTGCAATCAATTATCCACATTTCAGGAGAACCTGAAGAAGTTGACCAAAAACTTTCTCGACGCGGACTACTACCCGTTTCTTCAAATCGCTCAGCGATTTCATAATGTCAACAAGGACATGGAAATGTTAGCGATGGGTCAGGCGTTTAACGTCGCAATGGTATAATTGCCAGTGAGAGACTTATTGATGAAACAATTTTCAGCTGAACAAGATGACTGCTAGACTCCGCCAAGCGGAACGGGCAAATGAAACATTGGAAAGAGAGGTTAACGACTAATTCTCGCGTACATTTAGTTTAATATTATCGTATTACAGTCTGATATTATCAGAGGTGTTGGATTCGATTTGAAAAAAGCCACGGAAGTCGAGGAAGTTGTTGAGCTCCCGTGCAAAAAAAACTTCAAATTATCATCAATTGTTACTGTGGCGGAGGCTTCGAAATACACCTCATCCCGTTTTTATGGTGATTCGAAGCATTTAATTCGATTCGTTTACAAAGAAGTAATTCTGGACAACGGATTACACCTGAATAACATTTATCCGTTTCAGGTAGCAAAACGGGATGATTTCTTTGCCGGATACTCCGCCCAAGACAGTTCAAATGCTGGATACTTTCCATTCGGAGACAAATTCTACGGCCCAATCGTCGGTGCGTTACAAGAAAAATTTTAAGTATTTGTTAACACTGCTTTACAGATTTTGTAATCGCCGGTTTCCGACAACCGAGGGATATCAACACGCTTACAACTCTTCATTGTGCCGCTAGGGAATCGATGGTCAATCTACTGTAAGCCACATTTCCTTTCGGTTCCCATAAAACTTTCGCATTTGCAGAGATAGATTCCGTAAGGAGCAGTGTGCTCCACCGGTGAAGAAACCGGCGAAAACCCGGTTTTTTTTCACCGGTGAAAACCGTTATAATCACCGGTGAAGTTTTTCTCGGTTTTATAAAAATAAAAACCGGAGTCAAGTTTGGCGAAAACCGGTGTTCACCGAAATTCCCCGGTGTTCAAAATTGAAAAACCGGTTTTCCCCGGTTTTCATTTTTCACCGGTGCCCGGTTTTCCCCGGGGAATCCCCGGTTTTCACCGGTTTTCACCGGTTTTTTTTGATGATGCAAACACTTCAACGTGAACGAACATGACAGCAACCGGACATTTTGAAACAGGACATTTCGAAACCGGACGTTTCGCAACCGGACATTTCGCAACCGGACATTTCGCAACCGGACGTTTCGCCACCGGACATTTCGAAACCGGACGTTTCGCCACCGGACATTTCGAAACCGGACGTTTCGCAACCGGCATTTTTTTGTTTCGAAGTGTCATTCGGTTGCGAAACGTCCAGTTGCGAAATGTCCGGTTGCGAAATGTCCGGTTTCGAAATATCCGGTTGCGAAACGTCCGGTTGCGAAATGTCCGGTTGCGAAATGTCCGGTTGCGAAATGTCCGGTTGCGAAACGTCCGGTTTCGAAATGTCCGGTTTCGAAATGTCCGGTTTCGAAATGTCCGGTTGCGAAACATCTGGTTTCGAAATGTCCGGTTATGTGTTACCAATTTCAAAAAAACTCCGGCGAAAACCGGTGAAAACCGGGGAAACACCGGTTTTTTCCCCGGTGATCACCGGTTTTCTCCGGGTTTTCCCCGGTGAAACACCGGTGAATTTCGGTGAAAACCGGTGAATATTTTCACCGGTTTTTTCATGAAAAACCGGTTTTCACTAGTTTTAAAATCCCGGTGGAGCACACTGGTAAGGAGTATAAAGATAAAATGGAAACAACTCCTAAAGAAGTCGCCGAAGCTCTAAAAGATCATCTTCTCCGCTTGTCTCTTGAGGAGGACCGTTCGTATAGGTATGTCTCATCGAAATCTTGATTATTCCATTTCGTTTTACTTCAGCGAACCTCTGGACTTCTCCGATTCATCACCGCCACACGACAACTACACATGCCTGAAGTGAGCAGTTACAACCAATACTACTCATTCCATTGTTAAACGTTTTCTCGTTTTTATTTGCGTTTCCCTTTGTTTTTCTTTCTGATTTTTTGATAAAAATAAATATAATTAACAGTAACCTATTCTTCCCGTTTTCATCGATCAAAGCAGGGAGCGCGGTATGGGGAAAAAGGAGGGGGATGGCGGTAGGAAGAGAAGCAACTTTTTCGGCGCGCGGACTCCAAACGGACCGTATATCACGCACACATATCGTCCTTAGCTACTTCTTTTTGAGTCCGTCGCGGACGCGTATATGGTCCGTATTTCGTCGCTGGCCAACTACCTGTGGCCATTCAACCGCTGACCGAGAGGGCAGCTAGTTGCCTTCACAAACCCGATAGTCCTCCCAAAGTGGCACTCGCGTTTTCTATGATGAAAAATGAGCAAACTTTTGGAGCAAAAAATCCACTTTTTCGGGAGTTTTGCACTTTTTGACTATCATCATTGTTCAGAGCAGACTCGAAACTATCAGTGTGCAAGTTTATAGAAAATTCTGAACGCATACCGAAAGTCAATTCCCTTGTGAAACAGAACAAAAATCAAAAAAGTTTGAAAAAAAGATTTTTCAGATTCTTGTTATTTCTTTTTTTTTACTTTTTAATTTTTACTGTTTCGTAATGTCCATTATTTATAACAAACTAATTACAAACATTACGTCCCCCGATTTTTTACTTAAATTGTTTCTTTCGTTTTATGCATGTCATTTATCGAATACTAACCAAAAAATGTTCTGTATCACAAACTTTAAAAAACTTATCAAGTTCGAATGTTATCAATTCCTCTCTCTTAAAACTTTAATATAAGAAAGAGACAAAATTGATGGTCCAATTTGAAACGACTCCTCTACTTGTGTTCATATCCTCTTGTAGGAATAGGATTGCTGATGTCATTTAAGACTTCTAATTGTCTGTGTCATCATTGTGTGACATCAATGGGTTATTTTCTCTTTTGGTTTCATTTCTGTGCTGATTTCTGTTTTCAACAGTGCTTCGCTTTCTACCGGAAATATTCCAGCAACAGTCAATTCATTCTTGTGGGGACAGCATGACAAGGAAAGTATTTCTTGAAATTTCTGATCACATTTTATAACGATATGATGTAAAAGTGGATAAGGGAAATTTTTTCTCCGAGTTTTATCATACGAACATTTATACAACTCTTCAGTAATTTGAAAGAGAAATGTAAAACATGTATATACTTTGAGATTCAACATTGCTAACTAAATTTCAAACCTGAATGAGAATACAGATTGGGGTCTGGATAAGCAGAAATTATTCGCAAAGTTAAAAATAACAGCCAGATTGCGCTTCAAAAAATAGTCTGTTGATAAAAACACTGTGAAACAGAATTTCATCAAATCTTCTTGTCATAAAGGAAACAAAAATCGAGAAAATCTCGAGCAGGCTCGAACCACCGACCTTCTGTGTGTTAAACATGCTCTTCTGTTTCATGCCAAGTGTCTCTGAAATCTCAGTAATTCAGACATTTGTACATAAAAGTCAAAATTGAAATAACGAACATTTCTTACCCAAATAATAGTTCATCTTTCACTAATGTGTGATGTTTTGTTTTCGGTTGGAGTAATGAAGTAAATAAAAGTAACATGGCACAAACGAAAAACAAATAAGAACTTTCCAATTTGAAAATAGAGAAGTAAGGATGGGTCTTTAGATACACACAGGGTAGCATACCATGGGGCTTTTAACACACCACAGAGATGACGTCACTAAAATCACTTTGCTTGAGTGTTTTCATGTTATTTTATTTGTTTTTTTGTTTAATTTTTGCTTCATTTTAGCAAAACTTTTAAAATTATTATTCTTTAAATTTTTATTTCCCTTTTAAATTATTTCATTTCTTAAAATTAATTTATTTCATTAATTTAATTATTTATATTACTAATTTATTTTATTGACTTATTGACTTATTATTTTATTTTCCGACTATTCATTCATGTGTTTATTTAATTACTTGTTTTTGTTTTAATTCGTTTCATCTATGTATTTTTATCATAATTGGCAAAGTTATTTCTATTAACTTCCTGATATTATCATTTATTTAAATTTGTTCGAATGACCAGATATGTGAGATCTGATTTTCGGTATTTAACACGAGTATGCGTTATATGAATTCAAGTATAACAATTTTCAATATAGTTTTTTGTTTTGTTAACAATTTAGGTCTTACTGATATTGTGGTGTACTGATGACGTCATACAAAATTGATTGTGTCATGCTAAATATAACTATTCCTTCCAAAATTGTGTGATTTTCCTATTTCTGATTTTAAATTTATTCAACTCTGTAACCAAGTTTCGAATACTGCCCACAATGAGTACATCTGGAGAAAACAACGAATCATCCGCCGGAAATCAAGCAAGAACATTGGTGGAGTGGATAAAAGAAACATCTGTGGGATTTTTGTCTGAAGAGGTAAGTTCTACTTTTTGATTGAAAATGATCATTCTTTGATTTTCAGGAACTGAAGAAAGAACCAGTCAACGTTCTGAGAAAAACTGTCGATAAAGCTCAGGGATCATTCCGTGGAACAGTCACAACCATCTCATTGTTCACCGAGTTGTCGAAGGTCATCACTGTCGACCCATTGGGACCTGAAGCGTTTGGAGAATGTGTACACGATCTTATTATAATACATAATCCATTCTCTGGTCCGAAAATTTATGTCTCTGTTTCCATTGAATCGTCTGAAAGAAATCACCCACTTGGTACTTGTTTCGGAAAACTCAATGCTATCACAGGTGAAACTATTTCAAACTGCTTGGAAAATAGCGGACAAGACCTTGAACTGAACACACCAAATGTTACTATCAAATTGACCTATCTTGTTTCTCCATGAACTGTTATATTTACAAATATCTTATAAATAAATATTTTAAACCAGTGTAAAATAACGTTTTTATCATGTATTTTGAATGACTTTAAACCAGGTTTCTGGCATTCTTGATGTTTTGAAACTGTGATTGATTCACGGATTTCAAATGTTCTCTCTTTCACGCAGTACGTTTCCAATTTCTACCCGAATTCTTCCTACGACAAGCCTGATAGTTTTTCTCTTTTATTTCTCAATGTTTATTCGAACATCGTGAAAAACACACGGAGAAATCTACAGACAGCATCTTCAAAAATTGGATGGAAATGTTTAAAAATAACAATTTTCGCTTATGGCTGTGTTTTGAAACAGTAACTTCATTGCTTTACTTTTTTTAACCAGTTCATCGAAATAAAAAAATACCGTTTCGAGAAGCTCAGATTTCGGGTTCACATATTTACATTTTAATTCATTAAGACCAGGAGATCACCATATATTAGATTACCGGTTCCACTTTGTTCCCTTGTTAACTAACACTCACAGTATAACATTTGTAACCAACAAGTAACTTGCATAGAAACATTCAAAAAGTTGGAATGCCGCAGAATTAAGAACAGCTCATGAGACGCTGCTGTTACATTAGTAGCGAAACTGAAAGCCACAGAAGCCAAGTTCTGCAACGGTTGGTTGAAAAAAGTTAATTTTTCCAAATAGACACATACGAGTCTGTCTGTAGTGAAATCCTATATCATATTGTATTGTTGATTTAGCAATATATAATAATTCGCAGATAATTACGCTGATTTTTGCACGCTTATTCCATTTAATAATTGGAATTGCTCGTTGACAATATAGGTGTAACTAAAGAAACAGTAAAATTTGCCTTTGGACAAGACTACTTTAACCAATAAGTGTGGGCTCTAATGGTTTTTTGACGGTTTTCCCTTTTTTTGGCCTGAAGTACACTAAGAGAAGTCACCGGACCCGTGTTAACTCACAGAAATATAACTAACCGAGATCTACATCATGGAACTATAAGAATCGACTTCAGCCTAAAATTAGTTTAATTCTCTCTAACTTACGATGTTTGCAACATTGTGGAACAGTGATTTTTTATCCAGATTCCTCCAAAGTCATTCGAATTTAATTTTGAATGATCGTCTACAGAAGCTTCATCTGTCTGTAGTGCAATCCTATTTTTCCAACTGAAAGTGTAGCGTTTAACGAATGAAAATGACAGACAAGAAGCAAAAAAAAACAAATCGGGTCCTGACAACTACATATATTCCAGTTTCTGACAACTGTTACCTGATTCTTTTTTTTTATTGGAAGCGCTGATAATCTCCAATTGGTTAGTTCATAAAAGCTAGAATAACAGCTACGAAAGTTTATCACAAATCAAGTTGTTTCTTTATGTCAGAGAATATTAAGAGTGCTTCGATAATTCCAGCAAGAAAAGGAAACCAACAAAGTTAAACTCGTAGACCCTTTGGCTAATAACTGGAGTTATTCACAAAATGTTGACTTCTGTCACATTAAAAAAACGACTGTTTTAAGAAAGTGTTATTCCGGAGAATACTATTATGTAATAATGCAATTCACGTAATCAATTGTTGTGCGTTTCTATTTTGTTGAAGAAAACCACAATAAAAAAACTAATACTTGCTTAATTTTCAACATAAATACGTGCTTAATTTTCAACTCTTTCTCAAACAGGACACTGACATCAGGAATATTTTATACAACTTGATAAAAGAAACAATTACCGTTGTTTGAAAGCTTCAAGTTATTTAGAACTTACAATTTTCGACGTTTCTCATACAAGCATCTCAAGTACAGATTATAGAGATGATAGCTGGAAACAAATTATAGACATGGAGAAACAGAAAATGTGTGGGTGTTTGGAAAAAAGTGAACACAGTAAGAGTCGTTGACTAACTTGAGAACTTCAACACGTTAGAAAAAAGTCAAATTGAAACTGATGAATTTTTAGAGATCTAACGGATGAACAATTGGAAAGACGGGTAAAATGTTTGAAGCGGGGAGATATTTGACTTACAATGCAAAAATACTGTAACCAACGATTTTTTGGAAGTTTAAAGCCTAAAATTTGTCTTGGAGTTCTTCTGTATGTTTATGAAAAATGCCGTTTCAATCGCTTAGTTTTTGAAATAATTGCAATGATAACTCACTCATGCGAGTTTCAAGGAATCGATTGGCAAATCAAGAATTGAATGCATCTCATGGAAACGTCATCTGAAAAAACAGATTGATCTATGTTTCAATACGCCTATTCAATAATATTGTGATTTACCCATTCATTATGAACATCAGATTGGAGATAAAAACGAGAATTTGGTATGTGGATAGTTTGAGATCAAAGTCGTACGGTTGCTGTCTAGATCATTCTGAAAAACATTCGTGATATTTCTGTTTCATAATCTATGTGAAAACTGTGATTTGTTTTTTCTGTGATTAACGCCTGTTTTTGACTTGATCATTAGTTTTGAATTTAAAAATGGGAATTACACATCGACACACTTCATTGGCTGATTCATCTCTTATCTTGTTGTTTTTTCAGACTTTGTAGCTGAAATGTATGTTTTTGTTATTTCTATTGTGTTCATTATCTTTTTGTGAAACTGAAAATCAGTCAAACAGTGATCAGTTACAATGCTAAACACGCTAATTTCGATGTGAAAGTTGCCGCTTCAAAAACGTTACAACTTTGTGTGTTTTTTTCCTTTCAGTAATCTGATTTCTGTACGAATAGCCTGTGACTTCCCTTTAGCTTCCACAATAAGTAATCGCTTTGAGAATTTTATAAACAATTTGCTTTTATAAACAAGCTATAGATTTGCGACTGAAACATAAGTCTGGAGCATAAGTCTACATAGTTTTTTTTCAGTTCCAATCTCCTCATTTTATTTAACTAATCAATTATGTGATCAGTTCTGGAATAGGATATTTCATTAGTTTTATGTTCTTTTCGTATTATTTCCCAATATTCCACATTAGTATGCTCCGAAAAAAGCTCATCTAGTTCAAACGTTTCTATAATTACAATCATTTGCAGTTTCAAACAGTTCTTATTTAAATAAATACTTTTTGTTAGAGTACAGTAGGATGATTTTATTCCACAATGTTATGGAGCCTTAGTTTGAGTCTCTTGCTTAATATCGGACTTTCTATCCAAATCATTGAATAGTAAGACTACCTTGAAAAATATTTAAAAAATATAATATTTTTTACAATAAAGAAACACTGTTTCCCAAATGCTACCTGTAGCATGTCATTTGATTCTTCCAATTCATCGTTGTGTTTGATCCTGGTTTCTCGCCTTACATGAAATATTTCAGCAACAGTTAGTTCTTTCTCATGATACCTGTTATGTCCTTTTTATATTATTCTCCAATATTCACCAAAAAATGCTCCGAAAAAAGCTCATCAAGTTCAAACGTTTCCATTTCCACATAGAAATCTTGATTCACTTTGCAGTTTCAATCAGTTCCCTTTTTCAGTAATGCATTTTTGCTTTAGTTTGAGGGTTTTGCTTCTTTTCGAACTTTTGATCCAGTATATTCAATAGTAAGACTAATTTTTTTAATTTTTAAAAAATGGAATACTTTTTCACAATAAAGAAACACTGTTTCCCAAATGCTATAATTCCATACCGTTACCAGGCTTGGTCGGAGAACAAGTCGGAGAAAGTCGGATAAAAATCGTTTAACTTTGCGCACTCAATTTCTCAGAACCAGTTGGCTGTTTATAATTGTAGATCAGAGCTGTGCGGAATTCCTTCTTCCGGGCATTTTTTCACTTCCTTCTTCCTTTTTCCTTCTTCCTTTTTTGAAATTTTGTTCCTTCTTCCTTCTTCCGTCTTCCTTTTTTGAAAATTCTACTTCCGCACAGCTCTGTTGTAGATATTAGGGTGTTTCATAAGTCTTTGCACTTTTTCTATCAGTTTTTGATCAAATTTTTCTTAATGAGAAAAGAGTTCTAATAAGTTATATATTGTCAATGAGTACTAATTACACCTTGCCAACATTGTGGTAGTTGGGCAATTACGGCCGCGTAGAACTCTGGCGGCTGCGAGCTGAAGAAGTGATCAAAGTCTGATTTCACTTGCATTCGATCATCAATTTTTTTTCCTGCTAACGAGTTTTGCAATGATCTAAAATTATAATAATCAGTTAGATGGAGGTCAGCATTGAATTGCAACAAAATCAAATGATCGATTTCCGGCCGTGATGAGCGGTGTAATTGGATCATTTTATGGAGTAGTTGACAGTATAAGTTGACTGTTATTATAGCACGATCCGGAAGAAGTTCGTAACAAATGACCCCGTTTCTGTCCCTTCAAACTGATAACCTCATTTTTTCTCATGCATCTCTCTTTTCTGGTTCGTCAACGGGTCGTCATTATCCAAAACTCCCTGCTTTTTACTGTATGGTATACATAGAGACCCCATTTTTTTGAGCTTCAACTGAGAATCTGCCAGTTCGTGAGAAATAACTTGTCCGTATTCTGCTGTTCTTCCAGATTCTTTCTGATGTCTGAATATTGTTGCGAACGAAGGTCCAGTATGTGAAGATACTTCACGCACACTTGATCTAGGCTCATCCTTCAAGACATCAGTGATATCATCGTCGATATCTAAACGAGGCCGACCAGAATGGGACATATCATCAATATTGTAGTTTTCTTCTTTGGAGTTTTTGGATCAAGTTGCTACTGTCCAATAAGATGTGATGTCCACACCAACAATTTCACTTATATTTCGATAAGTTTCCATTGCACTCAAGGAGATAACTTAGTAGAAAACACCCATTTCGAGCCTTGCGATCTTTGGCGCGTACTTCTGCCATAGTACGCTGTTCTGGGAACTTGCAAAACAGAAATGTTTCTAGAGGGTAACAGTATTAGTTAATAATAAAAAAAGAACCAAAAAATGTCACGGGGTCACAGGGCAGTACATTGAAAAAAAGTGCAAAGACTTATGAAACACCCTAATATTAGCAAGTTGAACACTTTTACACTTAATTTTTCGTTTTTATCTGCATTTATGAAAAATTATGAAACTTTTATCCGACTTTTTTTCGGATAAAATTCGGATAAAAAATTTCGGATAAAATCGCCATAACTCAAGGGACATTTTTTTGATTCAGACAGAATGCAGTTAAAAATCAATAACCCAGTGACGTACATCCAAAAATAACAATATTGAGATTCCCAGAGCATTCCCGGCAAAATTCATAAAATTATCCGGCCAAGCCTGACCGTTACCTCTAGCTTAGTGATGCAAGAAATTTGAGTCAAATTCTCTGTTTCATCATTGTGTTATGTATTGTTCAATGGGAGTATACATAATCGGTTCCTGTTTTCAAGGCCAATTCACGTTTCACGGAAGATAATCCAGCTACAGTAACATATTTCTTTCTCACAAGGATAATTTGCCCAAATGTATGTTTTTGTTATTTCCATTGTCCTCATTATCTTTCTGTGAAACTGAAAATCGTTAAAAAGTGATCAGTTGCAATGCTAAACACGCTAATTTTGATGTGAATGTTGCCGTTTCAAAAACGTTACAGATTTGTGCGTTTTTTCTTTTAGTAATATCGTCATTGTAAAGTTTCTTTCCTGTTATTTTCTTCTCGTATGCAATGTTCACCAAAAATGCTCCGAAAAAATTTATCAAGTTTGAATTATGATCATTTTTTAATTATGATCATTTTCACAGAGAAATATTGATACACATTGCAGTTTCAAAGAGTTTTATATTTAAGTGATACATTTTTGTTACAATAAAAATACTATTTCTTATTCCACAAAATTATGGTCAATTTGTTTGAATCTCTTGCTCTTGAAACTCTTCATTTCGGACCTTCTATCCAAATCTATTTAATACTGTCGAAAAAATAAAGTTTCGACAAGGATTTTCAAAAAAAAATTCGCGCGCTGAAACGCGCAAGCGCATAAACTTGTGGGCGGAGCTTAATGCAAGCTTAAATAAACGGCGCGGTTCTAATTCCAGTTGTTTTTTTCCAAATTAAGAACCGCGCCGCTTGCAGTTTAAGCTCCTCCCACAACTTTATGCGCTTGCGTGTTCCAGCCCGCGAAATTTTTTTTTGAAAATCCTTGTCGAAACTGTATTTTTTCGGCAGTAGTAAGACTGATTATTAAAAAAGATTAAAAATATAATATATTTCACAATAAAGAAACACTGTTTCCCAAGTGCTACAATTCCATACCGTTACCTCTAGCTTAGTTCCTGTTGCAAGAAATATGATTCAAATTCTCTGTTTCATCATTGTGTGATGTATTGCTCAATGGGAGTATACATAATCGGTTCCTGTTTTCAAGACCAATTCACGTTTCACGAAAGATAATCCAGCTACAGTAACATATTTCTTTCTCACAAGGATAATCTGACCAAATAACTTTTTCATGGGAATTACAGTTTTATTCATTAATAAACCAATTTTCCTCCCAAATTGTTCCGGTAATGGAACAGTGAAATAAGAAAGATATCACACTTGGTTGTCAATATTTACATAAATAGTAGACTTAAGAAACAAATGTGAAACATGGGTTTTGGAATTTGAACTTTTAAAACAAAAATACAAGAGGAAATTTCAAAAACTTGGATAAGCATAAATTATTTTAGAGTAGGGAACTTCTCTCTAACGCATTTTTAGAAAAATTGTATTCATCAGAACGCAGTGAAACAGAATTTTAGAATCAAGTTTTCTGTTTCTAAAGCATGTGAAATTGCATACTTCTTATTATCCTTTAATCGACGGTAATTTTTCGCATTCCTCAAACTGCCTCTGTCTTTTTCAAAATATGAATTTCATACCTCGAAAAAAGAGCGTAGTTACAAACACTGCTTCATAAAAAAGACAAATGAAACATGGATTTTGCTGTTGTTGATAATTCGTATCTACTAATTCATTTTGTTTTGCCTACTTCCAGAATGTTCTTTCATCCAGTAGTTCAATTGAAAAAAAAAACTCAAAACATCAAACTTCACTAGCAAAGTAAAAGTGACTGTTTCGTCATTGTGCTATAATGCGTTACAGATTATCCCTTGCTGTTGGTAAGTTACTGTAATTGTTTTCGTTTTTTTTCCTGGAAGTGTTATAAAAAACTAGAAACGCTGATTTGAGGGAATGTGGAATGAATAAATGCCTCACTCTGCTAATTTCGGAAAAAAATATCACAGTTTTCACAAACAATGTGTTTTAAGTTAACAATTAATAGCTTCTTCAGTGTATTTGATCTAATTTGTGTATCATTTCTGTTTCGAAGTCATGTTTTGTTTTGCGCAGATCAAATTAATCTGCTATTTTTTTCTTCTAACGCTCCTGTACTGTATGTTTCCAGTAATCAGTAAGAACATTCTGTACCGAAAAACTACAAATGTCCTCCAGGTTTCAATTACTTTGTGTACTATTTTGACCATTTTATCGCGGCTGATACCTCCAAAGAATAGACTTTCAGTTGAAAATCACTGTTTCTTGAATGTTTCAGCTTCCCACCGTCAATTTTAGATTCGGTTCATCATCTTTGCAGAGTTCGTTCTTTTTTTTCAATCAGCAATTCTTTCCATTTTTTTCCAAACAGCTGGACATTTTCTTATTGTCAGATTGAAGGTAGCAGACTACTGAAACATTAAGATTTTTCCGCTTGCGATATCCAAAACAAATACCGGTCTCCGATCGATAGAAGCCGTCTCTGTGCAGAATCGAAAAAGTTCGATATCTTAGAAAACTTGATGTTGATGTTTCAATCAAAATACAAAAGACTACTGGAAAATTTACTGTAATCTTTTGAAGAAATGTGAATTGAAGATTTGAAAATGTAGTTTTTGAAAAACTCCGCTCCACTAGAAGCTGATTATTGTTGAGAAGAAATTATTTTTTGGAGGATAGGGTTATACTGTTAGAATGGATTTTGAGAAATACTCCATTGATCAGAACGCAGTAAAATACAATTTAAGCGTAAAATTTTCTGTTTTTAAAAGTATGTGAAACTTCATCGTTCTCAATATCCTTTAATAGTAATGCAGGGGTTATCTCTTTCCTCCAACTTTCTTTATCTTCCAAAAGGTATGAATTTTATGGGTTCCTACTTTGATAAAAGAGCGTAGTTATAAACACTGCTTTATAAAAAAAAAATAAAAATGGTTTTTGTTGCTGTTGCTATTTGTTCAACTTAAGTTTGGTTTGCCTACTTCCGGAATGTTCTTTCATCAAAGCTTCCTACCAAATAAGACAAACAAATCTAGAATGATCTTGGAAGGGCTTGAACCACCTGTTTGCTATCGTCATGTTTCCGAAATACATGTACCAATTCAATTGAAAATAGCCAAAAACATCAAACTTCACAAGCAAAATAAAAGTGACTGTTTCGACAATGTGCTATAGTGTGTTATAGGTTATCTTGCAGTTAACAAGTAAGTTCCTTAAAGTGTTTACGTGGAAGTGTTATAAATACTAGAAACGATGATTTGGCGGGATGTACCATTGGCATGATAAATGTATCATTCTACTAATTTTGAAAAAAATGTTATAGTTTTCACAAACTGTTTTAATTTGATAATGAATAGCTTCTTCAGTGCATTTGATCTGTTTTGTGTATCATTTCTGTTTCGCAGTGATGTTTTGAACTTTGCTCATAAATGTGTTATTAATTAATTCTTTTAACAACTCTGTTCGAATTGTTTCCAGTGTTCAATAAAAATATTTTGTACCATAAAACTACTCATGTTTTGAAGTATTCAATTACTTTGTGTCCTATTTCAACCAATAAACGTATCTCTGCAATTTCAATACCTCTAAAGAATAGACTGTCAGTTATTGAAGATCACTGTGTCTTGAATGTTTCAGCTTCCGAAAATCAAACAACCTTAGTTAGTTCAGTTTCGTCCGTTTTCACAAACTCCTACTTTTTCAACTTTGTTTACCTTTCCAATTATCAACTCTTTCCATTTTTATACAAACAATTGGACATTTTCTTAATGTCAGAATGAAGGCAGCTGACTGACTAGTAAGATTTTTCCGTTTCCCGTCTTTGATACCCAAAGCAAACACCGGTATTTTTTCTGTTTCACTGTTGTCACATCTAAACATCAGTAATGTTTTCAGCTGCTAATTTTTGACTCACATATGCCCTTTCCCTTACCTTCTTTGTTATCTACTGTATGTCGGAACCCTTATCCATCTAAACACGTTCTCCTATTGAAAAAAGTCGTCTCTGTGCAGAATCGAAAAAGTACGGTATCTCAGAAAAAATTATATTGATGTTTCAATAATAAGACAAAAGACTACTTGGAAAATTTTCAGCAATCGGATTTATGACCAAATTTTCATAAAACTTTTGGAATCTTGTTCCTATTTGAATTGAATGGTTGCAAAAGTACATAAAAGATCCAGCAGAAACAGATGGGATTGCATGATTTGAATTAGAAAAACAATTAGAAAGTAGTTTATAAATACTCAATAAAAAATACACCTTCAATTAATATATAAATTTGTTAAATCACGTAAATCGTTTCAAAAATAATCATGGAACTGTTTGTTTTGTGAAATGCAGGGAAGTTGAGGTACAACAACATTTGATCATAGTTTTTTTTTTCGAGATAAACCTCTAAAAAGTGCAAAAATTTTGATTGTAAAAATCCGAATCTAGTTAAACAACTGTAAAATGACTATTGAGCGGAAAATAAGAGATGTCAACGAAACTGAAATTTTAACATATCTGATGACTGTCGAAGAAAAATTTTGATAATGGAAATATCAACTTTCTGGCGAATCGGGGTAATCTCCACTCAAAACGTTAAGAAATCGAGAACATTAAAATTGAAAAATGAAACACGGAGTTGTAAATTAACGGGAAAGTTCTAAAACAATATAAAGTGCCTGAACTGAAACAGAAAGATTATCAAACTATCTACACAAAACAAGCGTATCTATCCCAAGTAAGTGGTGATTTCGAATATATTACGCAAAAAGTTGCACACTTGGAGTATACCGTACGCATAGAACGAAAAAAAAAAACGATGAGCAGAATTTTGTTTTTACACTGATGATATGAATTGTGAAACTTTCTTTTTTCTATCAACATCATTGAAAAAAACACCGTATCGAATGCATGTGTCCCCTACCTCATTTATTAAAAATTGGAAACAGTCAGGTGTTTTTGCGGCGATTTGAATATTAGAAGACATTTTGAGAACTCTTCTTATACTTTATTCCCGTTTTTGTACCATTATTATTCTTAACCCTCTCTATCGTGTAATGTCGTTCTCTCCGTGATTTCTTGAATTCTGGTGCAGGATAAGTGTCATTACCCTTCTACAATAAATAAATACAAATAAATCATGTGTCTTGTTACACAAACCACCTTCCTTCATTTACTTCGATAATAATATTTATGTTTTTAGATTGTCCTAAATTGCAAGTAACAAGACTCATTAATGGTATCAGTTTGATTTTTTTTATATCACATTCAAAATATCTCTTGCATCTTAAAAATGGAGTTCATATGTATCTGAAAAGGACGCCTTACATTTCTGTTATCCCGAACTTCACGTTTTGAGTTCGCCTTCCTGTTAATTTTGATAGGAACGGAAGGTAGTGGGTGGAATATAAAAAAATGTCCTCAGCAATTTGTGAATCAAAAAGATGAGAAGAAATCATAATTGTGAAATAGAAAAAAACGTACATATTTTTCAGATTTGATTGAAACCCGTTGGGATAAGAAGAGAGAAACGTGATTACATGAACACTGGAAGGAGAAAGACAGTAAAACTCGGTAACGTTCAAACTATAACCCGCCAATTGAGCACTGTCAAAATATCTTGTTTGGTGGAAATTGATTAGCATGTTTCATGATACCTGTAAAAGTAATAATTTTTTATTTGAATATTCAGATGGAATTTTCGATAAACTCATTAATTAAAAATCCCAGTCTTCTGGCATGTCTATCCTCTCCCAACTCCTATCCCAAATAAACGGCGATTTCAAACAAGTTACGCCATAATGGAGGACACACTTGGAGTACGTCTGTCCCTGGTACAGGAAAAGAAGAAATGTAGAGACGGGAGTAAGAATGATGACTGGACTAAATGGTAAAACCCATGATTGTATTATACTAATTCGAGACAAAAAGTGTTCTTATTGAAACAGAAAATTCACGAGACAATTTGGTTTCGAGCTGAAAATTATTCTACCAGAATGTGGAACATCGTTTTTTTTTGCAACTAAATACTGGTGCAATAAATTATTATTATTATTATTATCAAAAAGTAACAGTTCTGAAACAGACTTTTCAGAGTTAATGTGCTATTATTAGAATTGCAAACTTATTTTTTGTTAATAACACGGATAGAGCACATTTTGTTTTTTTAAGTTTCTGGCGACGTTTCTATTATATTTTCTACGTGAAGGTACTATAGTTTGAACTTTATCGCGTAAAGCGGAAAAGTTCGGCGATTTTTGTAGTTTTGAGCGGAAGCTATCTGAGATCATTATGAACAGTTGACCATTTTATGGTTAAAAGACAACGTATTGCACGAGTAAGGAGGCTAGTATTTATTCTGGTTCACTTATCAACATAAGACCTCTGATTGGTAACCACTATATACTGTAGCAGAAACAGTTGAAGAGTAGTCATACTTTTGGAAATATCGGTGAGGGATCTTTCTACTTTTCGCTAACATAACACCGACGGTACGGAAAAGAAATTTCACATCAAGTCCTATTGTATAATTGTCTGTTTCGTGGTATACATAAATGTAGTGAAACAGTGATACTGCTAATGCTTCTTAAACATCTTTTCGCAGTTTCCGGCATCATTTAAAGAAACACCGTGTTTCTTGGATATGGTGTCCATTAATAACCGTCGTTTATAACTAGGAGACAATCAAATGTTCTTGCAACGATTCGAATAACAAGGAACTTTTCCAACAGGTGGTAGTTATACGAAGAGAGGGGGAAGAACAGACTATCTGAAGCATTCCGTCTTTCTAATCTCGAGCAAACAAATTTAGTATCCATGTAGTAAGTATAATGTTTCTTCAACACATAAACGACTTCTGTAAAAACTGTCATCGCAAAGTTACCGATCTGAAACAGACACAAAAGAGACAATTTTATAATCTTTCTCACTGACTAAAATTTGCAAAGATTCAGGAACGAAGTTCGATTTCACAATCAATATTATTTCAGTTTCAAGCACTGCTCAATATTTTATATCTGCTTCAATAAGTTGATATAAATCGGAATGGGACACGAAAGAGTATGAAAAGTTTCCATTTTTGAACAATTTCAGAGTGTTCACTAAACGTAAACATCTGATCTCTGTTTCACTTTCTCCATATCCGAACAGGGTGATATCAACGACGTTTTGAATTGAAAAGGCGTTTCCCAACCTGTTTTCTTCTCTACTTTCTCTTGTTTCTGTTTCAACACTGAAGCATAAGATTAAATTATTATAAAATTTCAGTAATGTGAAATATTCCATTGCAAATTGTCGATGTCTCGTTATGAGAGTAGAATGGCAATTGTATCCCATAAAACTTTATTCCAGTTTCAAACAAGTTTCACATATTTTGACGTTTGATCAAATATGTTTGATGGTAATTACAGCAAATATGTGGAAATTCAACCGGCTAACAAATGTGAGAAAGTAAAAAGCGGTCAGATTAGAACAGAGATCACCGAAATAGATTTTCAGTTGAGCATCTTTCTATCAACATAAAACTAACGCAGTTTCACCATATCTATACCCAAAGTGAGATTTATGATTAGTGTTTGATATGTGAGATGAAAATTTAAAAATGTCTTATTTGAGAAAATTGTTTATCGTCGAAAACGAATTTTGCCATCGTTTTTATACAAAATTTCATTAGAAAAAACACTGAGTTCGAGAAAAATTGTAGTTGAACGTTCATAAACTTTCTGAACATTTTACATAGAAGTAGCGAAAAGTTTTTCAACGGAAGCCGGAAGTCGGAATTCCACCTTTGCTGTTAAGTGAATGTTTCATCTGCTCTGAACGTTCTATCAGGCAACCAAAACATTATATAAAATTGTATATTTTGTTTGAAAATGTGATGTGTGTAATAATTTATTCATTCGCTCATTGTTTTTAGTGGGGATATGAAACCGTTGAATATTCCAGCATATCCAAATTCAAACAAAAATCATCGTATTCCAACATTACAAAACTTTTTTCACTTTTTCAAAATAGTTTTCAACCTACAGCAGACATGACAGCTGATTTTTGAGATTGTCTATCTCAAGTAAGCGGTGATTTCGAAGAAGTTATGCAAGTTACTTGAAATATGCTGTCACTTGTATGCATACCGGGGAATCAACGGATTACATGGAATTTTAGGTGATAGAAAAAAATAAGGATAGGTTGCAGAAGTGTACAATTCCTATAAAAAAAATGAACGTATTATGGAGACATTTGGCGGATTGACTATAAAGACTATCTGTAACATAAATTGTTTGGGAATCAGAAATATCTGTTACAAGACCATGCCAAACTGAACAGAATTTGGAAGAGATTAGTGGTACGTTTATTTTTGTTTTTAAAACGCCTTTAACACTAAACAGAGAAAACACATCACGGTGGTCAAAAAATCCTTCATGGAAAAATCGTCTCTTTTTGAATATTTGGAAAAGTTAGAGGTATATTTAAAAGCTGATGGTATCAATACAACTCAGGCACCATAAAAAGAAACACCGTGTCTCATGGATAGGTGTCATTAATTTACTACTTGGAGACAGTAAAGTATTTTTCAGGAAATTCGTAGTGGAAACAAGAAAATCTTTGACTAGACTAGGAAGAAAAGCAAATAATTACCTTGTTTCTTACAATGATGAAAGCAATGTTAACTAAAAAAGAAACAATGAAAACATTCCAAATTCAACATATCAAAGTAAGAAATTTAGTCGAAACTAAAAAAACTGTTTCATTACGTTGATATCAATGGAGTGACCTAACTGTTTAGATGAATTAATGAATGATTCTTTTTTCAAAGTTACTGTTTTCAAATTAATACATGAAAGGCAATGGGCGTAAGCGACAATTTTTCAAGGCATTGATAACTTACATAACAACTCGTTTTTGGTTTTTGTGAAAATACTTGGAACTGTTATACACCAAACTATAAGTTCTGTCATCAGACAGGTGTTTGGATGAACTCATGAATGTTTCTACAAAAATATCGTCTTAAAACTAATATATGTATGAGAACCGCGCAAAACTCCAGTGGTAGTTTCCTTCTCCAACTCAAAAAACAGAAAAATACTGATCCAATAAGTTGGAATATACCGAAATGTGATGACGGGATAGTCCGGCGGGAAACATTGAAATTTCTGAACATAAATTATGCTTGAGGACATTTTCAGAAACTTATTTCCAGATATTTTCCACCAATTTCTGTTTCTCTGTCTCCATATATGAAGTGGGTACTATCAGTGACATTCGGATCCAATTTTCTACTTCAAAAGGCGCCTCCGACACCCCAGTCCTCTCATTATGAGACCACAAGTAATCGATACTCGGCTCACCGAGTTTTTTTTCCGGTGTGAGGAGTTTGGTTTTTGAATTCGGTAATCCTTGGATAGCTGGGGTTTCGTTTCGGAAGTTTTTGTGTTCCGCTTAAATTTTTTCTTTGGGACCGTCCTTCTTGTCAGGCTGATGATCGCTTTAATCTAGTTTTCAATATTTATTTCTACCGTAGTCACCGTTTCAGCTATATGACATAAGTTTTGGTTAATTTTCTAGTGTTAATTTGTTTGAGTTTAGGTTAATTGTGAATGTACGGTAGCATTTTACACTGATTACTGTAATCGCCCAGTACTAGGTATCACAAACTTACTGTTTCCTTACTTTCATAAAAAGTTAGGTTGAATCTGAAAGTCTTATTGACACCTGTCTCATGGCGTCGTACTAATCAAATTCTCAACTTCTTGACACTGTCATAGAAAATTTATTTTTACTCTTTCTTCACAGCCAAATTTGTTGAATTGTCTGCTGAGCTTGTCAATTCTCAAATATTGTGCATTATGACCATCCTCCATTATCTTATGAAATATTTCTGCACTCTGTTTCAGAAAATCTGTATTCCTTCCTCATTTCTTTCTTATTTTGATTGTTGTTGGCACGTCCAAATGGAATCTAGCTAATAATACTGAAAGTAAAACAAATTTCAGTTTCACAACTTTTCTATCAGTTTTGGGACAAGTTTCGGTTTACTTGGTCTACGATACGATTGGCTTTTTATCAAGTTTCTTTTTCTTTTATGAACCCACTGACAACAAACTTCTGTAATTTTGTTCAGTTTCACTATAGAGTCTTTAGGCTTTTTCGTACTATAATATATCGTACAGTCCTTTTGGTGATAAATTTTGGTACAAGTTCTCAATTCAGTCAAAAATAACACATTTCTAGAGTGTACTGTAGTGTCATTGATTGTCACGTGCTACCAACTCCCAAAAATCGTGTAGATCACACGTAAAGCTTCATTTTCGTAGTCGACCCCTTTTTTGAACAGACACTCTATAGAGAGTTACGTGTGCAACTCAAATGTTTTATTACTTCGGCTTTGATCGGTTTTAGCTCCATAAGGAGTATCCGTAAAAAGTGGTCAACTACAAAAGGCTACCTACATACAAAATGGGTAATTAATGTTCGTCATCAAAAAATGCGTGTTTCATCTTCGTTACTTGTTGCTCGTCCTTATTTTTCATTAATGTCTTGATCAATTTCCTTTCTTAAAGCAGGTGAGACCTCAAAAAAAATGTGTCATTGGCATGCATTTTTGCGTCAAATACGATACATGTACACAATGCATCATACTTGACTAAATTTATGGTTTTCCTGTTCAAATGTATTCATACGTATTGAACAAGCGAGTTATGTTCCGTAACAGATATTTTGTATTCCTACAATGACGGCGTACTTGGTCCTAGCAAAAAATATTTCTTCCACCTGTTGCTTCTCTAATCTCTTCCCTCTCTACGAACAACCGTCTTCCATTCATTGATTCTTCACACACACAATGGTCCAATGTGTGTGTGGATTGCTCAAGAACGCACCGCATTGCTGCTGCGTCGCGGTCTCTACCTTCCTTAGAGAAAAAACGTCTCGCACCGAACGCACGTCGCGAACATTCAGTGGGTGGCCGACAGGCCGCCAACGGTCCAAGATCCATAGTCGACCGTTTTCTCGCTATTTGAGCCGCTGACGGACCGTTTTTCTTTCGTTCTCAAACGATTATGGTCCTTTCTCGCTTCCTATTAAGCATAAAAGTGTTAGACCTTGTTATAAACATTTTCATGAATAGGTCTAAAGCGGCGATCACTGTCCAAAGCAGGCTAGTTCGGTTTTGCCCGCTGGCTTAGTTTCTCTTCTCTTTCCAAAACCATTGCGGACAGCGCCTCAGACAACCCCTATAAAAATGATAACCACTTTGTTTTCCAATTTTTAGATCCTAACCTGACAACTGTTTCACAATGGTTGCTTAAAACTGTAAAAATTGCAAAAAAAATTGATTCGTATTCCGAATTTTTTACCAATGTAATCCGTATTCTTTACCAAAACATTTATACCTATCAAAAAAATTTCCGTCTCACAAACCTCAAAAAAATTAAAAATTTTGACTATTTCCAGTATGGCTTGAAAATTCCCATTTTGTCCCATTTCAAGCGCTAGTTTTTATCAGACGTTATTTAAAAATAATACATTTTGGATACAGTTTCATAAAAGTTATTCATTTACGGTATGAAATTTTAGTTTTCTTTTTTCATTTTTCCAGTTCTGAAAATTTCCAATAATTAGATTAATCTCATTGTGCAATTCTAGATGCTTTTCATCAGATGTCAATTATAAGAAGTAGCACATTTGGGTTACTGTTTCAAAATAGTTATTCATTTACAGTATGAAAATTTACTTTGTTTCGCTTGTTTTTTCCAGAGTTTATCCAATTACAGTTCCAAATTCAGTTTCCCTGGATGAAGAAAAAGCGCTCTCTCTTTCACCGTTTTCATATTCGAAGAGAGTGATATAAATGATAGTAAGAGTCCAAGAATATGTCTCTGCCTAAAAAAACTGCGTTTCCGACACCTCAGCCCGTTTCCCACCCTATTTCCTCTTCTGTTTCAAAACTGCCTCAGAAGAGTAAATTAGAATTTTGACCTCGTTCTTTTGTGAAATTGTTGTTATTTACACAAATTATTAATAACAGGCATATGATGGTTTGGAAACAAATTTTGTAAAAGAAATTGATTCAAAAAACTACATTGAAAACACGAAAAAGTGAATACCGCCCAATTGAAACTGAAATTACTATAAGAGGTTTTTCGATTGACTGTCAGAAATGACTGTTACTGATATTTATGAAAAGGACAAATGTTTTTAGAATATCAATAGGAAAGCTGCTAACGAGGGTAATCACGCCCGGAAAAAATAGTTTGTTCCGTTTTCGCTTTTTTTGTTCCCTTCGCATTGGTTTGCCTTCATCATTTCTAGCGTTTATTTTTCTGTTTTCTGTTTTCAATAAAAACATACCAAAAAATGCGAATGTCTTGCAGTTTTTAATTACTTTGTGTCCTACATATTTTAACCAAGAAAGTTATCCCAGCTGTTTCTGGGCGGAATACCTCTAAAGAATAGACTGTCAGTTGAAAATCACTGTTTCTTGTACACATTTTACAGCTTCCAAAAATGCAGACAACAATAACAAGCAAAAACTTAATATTGTTGAGAATGACAGATAAAGTAATGCGAAAACGAGTGTCATTTTTATAAAAACTTCTAGAAACCTGGCAATCAAAAGCTCAACAAAAAATACGCCTTCTATTAATGCAGAAATTTGTTAAATCGCGTAAATTGTTTCGGCAATAATCATGGAACTGTTTGTTTTGTGAAATGCGGGGAAGTTGAGGTACAACAACATTTGATCATAGATAACCACTAGAAAGTTAGAAAATTGAGATTTTCATAAGGCGCAAAACTGAAAAATTACTGATGAGCGGAAAATTAGAGATGTCAACGAAACTGAAATTTTAACATGAGAGATGTGAAAATATGTTTAAAATGAGATGGAGACATGAAAGATACCCGAAATCCAGTTACATATTTGAAATCATTTCTGATGACTGTGGAAGAAAAATTGTAAAAACGGAAGTACTTTCTGGAAAATAATGGAAATCCCCATTCAAAATGTTAGAAAATCGGGGTGAGTAGGAGAGCAGAATTTTGTTTTCATACTGATGAAATGAAGATGATGAAATAGTGAAACTTTTCAAAAAGTTGATCAAAAAGTGTTTGTACTTGTTTAGTATGGTACTCACTATTTATTGATAATTCATTTTTAAACTATTTCAGTTTCAGACGAGTGATGACCACAATTGAACCCTGAGAACAAATTATTCTCGCTATCACTTTTCTCCATTTCTCCAGCCACTTAATACATTCACTCTCACCTATCATTTTATTATTCCCCTCTCTCGTTTTCGTGTCATTCTCTTAGTGATTTCTAAAATTATGGTGTAGCATAAATCGCATGGCAGTTTTACAATAAACAAATACAAATAAATCGTTTGGCTTGTTACAAAAACCACCTTCATCCCTTCATATCGATTCTAAAACTGTAGCAATTTGTGAATCAAAAAATGAGAAGAAATCATAATTTCGAAACAGATAAAATAGAAGTAGACTTTAATTCTAATTGTAAGATATTTTGATTACTGCTTCACAACATATACATAAGAGCTGGCTGGTGTTCACTGTAGTAGTCCTGCGGTTTGGTCTGGTATATATTACAGGAAAACCGGTATATAGCAAATGAACTAGCATCTTCCTCGACAAAAAGTTAGGAATATTAATATGAAACATGTTATTCTGATGTTGACCAATGTATGTTCATATATGAGTCCTACGTGCATTGCTAAAAGAAAAGGTGTCACAGTTGGAAAGAAAACATTCCAAAAATCAGTACTACAGTTTCACAATTACCGTGAAATAAAAAGATGATAACAGTCAAAATATCTTGATTGGTGGAAATTGTTTAGCATGTTTCATGATACCTGTAAAAGTATTAATTTTTTATTTGCATATCCAGATGGAATTTTCGATAAACTCATTTATTAAAAATCCCAGTCTTCTGGCATGTCTATCCTCTCCCAAATCCTATCCCAAATAAACGGCGATTTCAAAAAAGTTACGCCATAATGGAGGACACACTTGGAGTATACCGTCTGTCCCTGGTACAGGAAAAGAAGATATGTAGAGACGGGAGTAAGAATGATGACTGGACTAAATGGTATCACCCATTATTGTATTATACTAATTCGAGACAAAAAGTGTTTTTATTGAAACAGACAATTTATGTCACAATTTGGTTTTGAGCTGAAAATTATTCTACCAGAAAGTGGAGCATCGTTTTTTTGCAAATACTGGTTTCAAAAAGTAACAGTTCTGAAACAGACTTTTCAGAGTTAATGAGCTATTATTAGAATTGCAAACTGATTTTTTCGTTAATAACACGGATTGAGAACACATGTTTTTAAAGTTTCTGGCGACGTTTCTATTATATTTTTTACGTGAAAGTAATATTGCTTGAACGGTAAACACTTTATCGCGTAATGCCGAAAAACTTTTCCTTTTTTGTAGTTTTGCGCGGAATCTGTCGGGGATGATTATGAAGAGTTGAAAATTTTATGGTTAAAAGGCAACGTATTGCACGAGTAAGGAGGCTAGTATTTATTCTAGATCACTGATTAGCATAAGACCTCTGATTGGTAACCACTATATACTGTAGCAGAAACTGATGAAAAGTAATCATACTTCGGGAAATATTGGTGAGAGATCTTTCTACTTTTCGCTAACACAAACAGACGGTACGGAAAAGGAAGGAAAGAAATCATATTGTATAATTGTCTGTTTCGTGGTATACATAAATATAGTGAAACAGTGATACTGTATATTTTCACCACGGACTTCTATTCATTGTCATCAACTAATTATGTATTAAAGAACCCTAATATTCTGTTTTTGATCATTTTGGAGACCGCCCATTTTTCACCTGTGTATGTTACCGTAAACACCGTTTCAGCTATATGTCATAAGTTCTGCTTTACCTAGTATTATTAGTATCTTCGATATTTTCAGAAAGCATATTTTAAATTTTTTTACCAATTTCAGTTTCACCATCTCTATATCCAGAGAGGGGGCTATCAGTGACAATGACATCTGTTTTCCATAAGCGCCTTCCACACATTATATATTTTCTGTTATTGAAAAATATCTACAATATAACCGTTTGAATCATACTTGTCACGAGCCGGGCCGGGCCGGGCCGGGCCGGGCCCGCTAAAAAAATCTTCCGGCCCGGCCCGGCCCGTTCGGCCCGTCAAAATATTGAAAAAAAAAATTTTCGTCGTTTTCCCATTGTTTTTTCGTTTACTACTTTATGGCAAACATATTATTGATTAGAAATTATAAAAAGACAACAAGTGCAAACGGAGATTGTCAGAATAAGTTATTTTGTCACTATAAACTTTGAGCCTCTCAAAGTCTCTGTGATGATCAGCCGATGATCAGAATCAGGATCAAGAACTTGCTGGAGGCTTCTGAAAGTAGTCTAATCGAATCCCCCGACCTTGATTTAGTATAGACCGAAGAAAAAATTTAATTTCCAAGACTTTCAATTCTATTTTTGAAAAATAATTTTTTGGTTCCGGGCCGTGCGGGCCGGCCCGGGCCCTGCGGGCCGGCCCGGGCCCTGAAATTTTCAGCGGGCCCGGCCCGGCCCGTGATTTGACAAGTATGGTTTGAATGAATTCACGAGTTGCTCCCCTGCTCAAAATTACTGTTTTCAAACTGAAATGCATATGAGAACCACTTGTCGTCAGCGGTAAAGTTATGAACCTTGTAACTAACTCCTGACATCTGATGCCCCACTTCACAACAATATATCCAAATATTCTGTTCTCCAGCGTACCTCCCAAATAAGCGGTGATTTCAAAGAAGTTACGCAAGTTATAATGGGAGACACACTTGGAGTACAGTACCGTCTGTCATCTGCAAACAAGGAAAAGATGGATTTTGGAGAGCGATGGAAATGATAAAATGTTATACTTTATCTCCCTCCCATTAACTCATATATGTTGGTTTCCCTAAATGAAGAAAAATTCTGTTTCACCGTCTTCATATTCCAAGAAGGCGATATCAATGATATTACAAGTCCCTGGGTCCCACTGAAAAATATGAATTTCTGACACCTCAGTCCGTTTCCCACACTATATTTTACTTTTCCTGTTTCAAAACAGAATCATAAGAGTAGATAACAATATTGATCTCGTTTTTTTGGATAAAAATTTTGAGGTATCGTAGAATGAGTAGAATGAGAGAGGTATCCCACAAAAGTGTTTCAGTTTCAAACAACTTTCTTTCAAGCTCGGGTTTTTAAAAAATGCTTTCAATCAATGTGCAAACAATTACCCTTGGAAAACTACTTGAGAACTCCAAAACGTGAAAACTAGCCCGTTTGAAACCGAGATAATTAGAAACGATTTTTAATTGAGTATCAGAAATGACTGTTACTAAAACTTATGAAGAGTAAAAATGTTTTTGGAATATTGATTAGTCATTTGCGGCTCCAAGCAGTTTTTAACAGAAAACCAGAGGTAACCGATTTTAAATGGTTATAATACATTAGTACTTTTTAACCGACTATATAAAAGATGTTTCATAAAATCTGCAAATCATCTGGACTAACATATTTTTTAATACATATCCATGAAATGTAGAAATAGAGAAAACACTTTTATGTTGGGAATATTCAAAAATATAATAGAATTTTTCAAAAGAACTATGAGAGGTGTCTGTTCAGAAAACATCCTTGAAAATATCATTAAAGTATTGTGTCGATGTAAACTCTCAAACTTCTTTTTTGTTAACAAAAAACAAGTCCGAAACTGAAAAAAAAGTATCGTTAGAATTTTTGTTTTGGATACGTACCGTTTTCTGACAAACTTTTAGAAAACACTTTGAATTCAAATTACGATTATACAGACGGTGTTATCAGGACGGACAATTGCAATACGCAATTCACGGAAGACTTCCGTGAATTTCTGGTGGAAATAGACTACATGTTGCTACAAGAAGAAGAGACGAATAATGCATGTTTTAGTTAGTAGAACACAACGAAAACAAGAGAACGAGGTAGCTGGATGGTTGAAAAATACTAATTTAATTGTAAATACAGTAAAAATATATTTTCATTTATTCATTTTATGTTAGAAATCATTGTTGATTCATTACTTCTCAATGGCCTACTGTTTTACTACTTTTATGAAAGAAGAGTGGAAATCGGATGTCTAATGCGTGAACGACTAACCAAATGGTTTTGGTAATAGAAAACTGAAAAACTTTCGGATAATCATTAATTCATCATCCGTTCTATCTTATTGTGGCGCTGCCCCTGAATTTAAAGGAAGCGCAAACAAGCTCTTCAGAGAATTCTGTAAATTTGAAAAACTTCAGTTTCACAACTAACTTATCACTTCTGGCTAAAGCTTTTGATTATTGACAATAGATGTTTGATACTTCACAACAATATATTGAAATATTCTCTAAAGTGTCTATCCTATCCCAAATAAGCGGTGAAGTTATGCAAGCTATAATGGGAGACACACTTTGAGTATATGTCACTTGTATTTTATTAGTTGGAAAAAACATCAATCAGTGAGAAGTGCAGATATCACTAAAAATAATAATTATTAGAAAAGGTAAGTTACTGCTACAAATACCAGTTAAAACGTTTCTTGTTTATTGAAAACTTAATCCTTGGACTTCTGAGATGTCTAAACTATCAGGCAGTTAAAAATCATGAAACCTGTAAAAATTGACTCTATCGGCCCCCATCAAAAGAAACACCGTGTCTCATGGATGGGTGTCCCTAATTTACAATCATTTACAACTTGAAGACAGTCAGGTGTTTTTGCGGCAATTCGGATATCAAGGAACACTTCGAACAGGTGGTCCGTTTTTGATGAGGAAGTGGGAAAAGGAACCATTCAGCTAGCCTAGGAGGGTAGAGCAAATAATGACCTCGTTTATTACAGTAATCGGCAGTTATCATCATGATGTGATTGTTATCTTTTCCAAATAGAGAAAACACCTTTGTATGTCGGGTAGGAGTAAAATGAGATTCTTATCGGGAAATGTATTCAAAAATATCAGAGAATATTTCAAAAGGAACGTCAATGTTAACATTCAAAATTCATTCCAAAAAAGCAAGTTCGAAACTGAAAAAAACCTGTTTCGATTGGTTGGTTTCAATGAAAATGAGATGTGAGATATAGTGCGACGAGATAAGAATGAAATTTTCGCAAAACACTTTGAAACCAATTTCAGTTTCATCACTTCCATATCCGGGGGGAGTGCTATCAGTGACATTAATCGATTTCCCTCAAGACAAACTATAAGTTGCAGCAAGAAGAGATGCAAGATTCCAATTTCGGTCCAAGAATACAAGAAACCGGGGCGAAATAGAAATAAAATCTGTTTTCAAAAGTTGATATGAATGGAAATGAGATGGGAGGGATTGATTCTTCATTAAAAACGTTTTCAGATACCAATTTCAGTTTCACCATCTCCATATAAAAAATACATTATCACCATATATGTTTCTATATACTCGGACTTTAAACACCAGCCTCTCCCTCTCTTTCATTGTCGTCAACTCATTAGGTATTTAGGAACCCTAAAATTCCGGTTTTTAGATTTTTGGGGACCGCCCATTTTTGGCCGGTGTAGGTTACCATAATCACCTTTTCAGCTATGCGACAAATTTTTTGCTAATTTACCTAGTGTTAATGAACTGTATATTTTTTTGAGCTGGTTACTGTAATCACACCGTACTTGAATATAAAAAAACAAACAAAAAACCTTCCCAAAGATATTTTTAGAAATCATATTTTAAATATTTTCACCAATTTCAGTTTCACCATCTCTATATCCCGAGAGGGGGCTATCAGTGACATTAGGATCACTACACAAGTTTGAAAATGCGCCTCCGACACCCCAGCCCCCTACCCTATGTACTTCCTCTCCCCCCATTTCCACTTAAAAGTTATGAACCTTGTAACTAACTCCTGACACCTGATACTCTACTTCACAACAATATATTCAAATATTCTGTTCTCTAACGTGCCTCCCAAATAAGCGGTGATTTCAAAGAAGTTACGCAAGTTATAATGGGAGACACACTTGGAGTACAGTACCGTATGTCACCTGCAAACAAGGAAAAGATGGATTTTGGAGAAGACGGGGGAGGTGGTGAAGAACGATAGAAATGAATGCTATCTATTTTTATTTTTCGCTTCTGGAATTCACTGAATTCGTATGAAACATCGCTTGGGACAGTTAGGTTGTTGGAAGTTGCCTTCTGACGCTGGAGTAAATCAAACACTTCGAATGGTAACAAACGCTGTGCTTGAAACAGATATGTATAACTAGAAATGAATACTGCTTGAACAGTAAAAACGTCTGTTACAAAACGTATGAAAAAAGGTTTTTGCTCTTGCATTCAATTTTTCAAGAATTGATTGAACTTTTTCAGCCGTTCTGTGTTTGTATTTAGCGGGATTAAGAACCTGAAAAAATTTCAACCCTCTTATCGGCCATATCAAAAGAAACACGGTGTCTCATAGATGGGTGTCCCTAATTTACAATCATTTACAACTTGAAGACAGTCAGGTGTTTTTGCGGCAATTTGTATATCAAGGAACACTTCAAACAGGTGGTCCGTTTTTGAAGGGTGTTAGGGGTAAGGGGACAGTTTGGATAGCCTAGGAGAGCAAATAACGACCTTGTTTATTACAGTAATCGACGATTTCATCATGATGTGATTCTTATCTTTTCCGAATAGAGAAAACACCTTTGTATGTCGGGGAAGAGAAAAAAAGGTGTATTATCGGAATTTTTTTAATATCATTATATTTCTACACCAATCGATAACAGAATCATCTCATACAAGCAATCTAAGAAAACAAGAAACGTTTTCAGATACCAATTTCAGTTTCACCGTCTTCATTAAAATAGACATAATCACAACAGATGTTTCCTCAAAACCGCGCCTCCGACACACCAGCCCTCGTCCCTCTCCTCCACTGTCATCAACTAATTTTGTATAGAGGAACTCTAAAACTTTGGTATTGAGTTTTTTGGGGACCGCCCATTTTTGGCCGGTGTGGGTTACCATAATCACTTTTTCAGCTATGTGACAAACTTTTTGCTAATTTACCTAGTGTTAATGAACTGTATATTTTTTTTGAGCTGGTTACTGTAATCCCACCGGTGTTTTTGCGGCAATTCGGATATCAAGGAACACTTCGAACAGGTGGTCCGTTGTTGAAGGATGTTAGGGAAAAGAGACAGTTTGGCTAGTCTAGGTGAGCAAATAACGACCTTGTTTATTAGGTGGTCATGATGTGATTATTATCTTTTCCGAGTAGAAAACACCTTTGTAGGCAGGGAAATAGAAAAGAGAGGTATCTTATCAGAAAATGCAACCAAAAAAAAATTTCAAAAGAACTGACAAGCAATCCAAGAAAAACAATAAACTAGTTCGAAACTGAATAAAACCTGTTTCGATTCGATAGCTTGGTATCAATGAAAATGAGATGTGAGAGATGGTGAGCAGATAATTAATCCTTACATTTTCAGATACCTTTTTCAGTTTCACCATCTCCATATCCAAAGAAAGATCTATGTGTGACATTGGTATCCCTGAATCGAATCCAAAATCTCGGAACCTTAGGAACCATAAAATTCCGGTTTTGAGAATTTTAGAGACCACCCATTTTTTGCTTGTGTATGTTACCGTACCCACCGTTTCAGCTATATGATATAAGTTTTTCTAATTTATCTAGTATTCATAGAAGCATTTAGTATTTTAACCTAGTTTTTAACCTAAAAAAAGAAAAAAAATCCCAAAAATATTTTCAGAAACTATATTTTTAATATTCTCTGCCAATTTCAGTTTCACGATCTCTATATTTAGAGAGGGTGCTATCAGTGGCATTAGGTTCATATTTGCAGCGTCAAAATAACACCTCCGATACCCTGTACTTTCTGTTATTAAAACTAACCACAATCGGGCAAATATAACCGTTTCGATGAATTCATGAATTGCTCTTCTGCTCGAAATTATTGTTTTCAAACTGATTTATATATGATAACCACTTGTCGTCAGCGGTAAAGTTATGCACCTTGCATCTAACTCCTGACACCTGATACCCCCACTTCACAACAATATATTCAAATATTTTCTAACGTGTCTATCCCATTCCAAATAAGCGGTGATTTCAAAGAAGTTACGTAAGTTATAATGGGAGACACACTTGGAGTACAGTACCGTCTGTAACCTGCAAACAAGGAAAAGATGGATTTGGAGAAGGGGGAGGTGGTGATGGAGAACGATAGAAATGAATGCATCTATTTTTATTTTTCGCTTCTGGAATTCACTGAATTCGTATGAAATATCGCTTGGGACAGTTAGGTTGTTGGAAATAGCCTTCTGACGCTGGAGTAAATCAAACACTTCGAAAGGTAACAAACGCTGTGCTTGAAACAGATATGTATAACTAGAAATGAATACTGCTTGAACAGTAAAAACGTCTGTTACAAAACGTATGAAAAAAGGTTTTTGCTCATTCTTGTATTCAATTTTTCGAGAATTGATTGAACTTTTTCGTGTTTGTATATAGCGGGATTAAGAACCTGAAAAAATGTCAACCCTCTTATCGGCTCTCATCAAAAGAAACACGGTGTCTCATGGATGGGTGTCCCTAATTTACAATCATTTACAACTTGGAGACAGTCAGGTGTTTTTGCGGCAATTTGGATATCAAGGAACACTTCAAACAGGCGGTCCGTTTTTGAAGGGTGTTAGAGGAAAGGGGACAGTTTGGATAGGCCGTGAGAGAAGAGCAAATAACGTCCTTGTTTATTACAGTAATCGACGATATCATCATGATGTGATTGTTATCTTTTCCGAATAGAAAAAACACCTTTGTATGTCGGGGAAGAGAAAAGAGAGGTGTCTTATCAGAAAATGCAATCAAAAATATCATAAGATGCATTGAAAATCCAAGAAAGCAAGAAAAATAATCAAAAAATCTGAAATAATCTACTTCACCAAGTTTATATGATATTAATGGAAGTGCGATAGACGATACAGTTACATTTTCCGAACCAAATTCCAAAGATATTTTCAGAAACGATATTTTAGATATTTTCTGCCAATTTCAGTTTCACCGTCTCCGTATAGGAAAAGGGTGCTATCAGTGACAATACAATCCAGTTTTGAAAGAAAAACGCGCCTCCGACACCCCACGTTTCCACACAATTTCAGAAAACAATTTCAGAATTTCAGAAATCAATTTCAGAAATCTTTATTAATTTTCTAGAAAAACTACTCATTTTCCTGTTTTGTATGCAATTAGAATGTATACAAGAAGTAAGGAAAATGTTTGGGATTGCCAGGTTAAAGTGAACAATAAAAATGGGGACGCGGGTGAGTGATTTATTTAAAAAAACAGAATACGGTTATGGGGTCTATACTCAACGACGTACTAATTTGAAAACTCCACAACGGTAGGAAGTTTCCATATTGAAACGGAAAAAAACCATCAAAAAGTACAAGGAAATAGCTGAATATAAATATAATTTATTTCCTATTTCAGGAAAGTTTTTCCTGCTCGTTGCAATAAGAGATAATGTTGAAATTAATGTGCTCTATTTGACAACTCGGAAAGAATTGGAGGATTTATCAACAGCTTGATATGTAGAAAGGTGTGCAGTCAAAAAAAAAGAGTGCTCTAGAATTGAGATTCCACGAAAAATCAACTTGAGAAATCACAAAAAACCGGAAATGCGCCAGTTGAAACCGATATCTCTGACAGGACTTCTAATTGAATGACTGTTACAAAAACTTAGCAAAGAGTACAACATTTCTATTGAAATGATTGTCAGTGTACATTGCTAATTATTATTTTCTCAGAGTAAGAAAAGTGATGCATGTTATAAAATTGCAGACTCGTTTGAAGTCCGTACACTTGTATGCAAGGTTGTCAAAAAAGCCCTGGGTGCCAATTTCCGAAAGTTTTCGCTTCTTGACTGAATTGTAGAAAAACAGAATATTAGTCGATGTTCAAAAACTCAGCACATTTGGTTGAACCGCTTAAGAGCATACAAGAAGAAAAGACAGATAATCCGTGTTTTAGTTAGTAGAAAACAATAAAAACAAGAAGATGTGGAAGGTAGAGAAAATACTAATTTAGTTGTACAAGATCGTAAAAATGTATTTTTTCTTAAATTTAAGTTGTATTAGACATCACTGTTTGGTCATTACTGTTTAACGGCCTACAGTTTCACTACTTTTATGAAAGAAGAGTTGAAACCGGATGTTTAATAGCTGGTTTTATAGATTTTCGTAATAGAAAACAGAAAAACCTTTCAGATTTATGTTCTTTCATAAACCGTCTTACCCTTGAATCTAAACAAATAAAAAACAAGCTTTTCAGAGAACTTTGATAATTGACGAAACTTCAGTTTCACAACTATTTTATCACTACTCGCTCACGTTTTGACTCACTATTTCTACAGCAGAAAGTCTATCTTTAAAATTGCATAACTTTGATCTAGAGCTTGAATGGGGTGGCTTGTAAAGGGAGAGTGATCAGATCAATCCAGTGGTTCTGGAACTCAAGTTTCTATTCATTAGTTTACTTATAAAATTGTCGAAATTGAACTTAAAGTCACAATTTCGAACTCTGATCTAGAAACAAGAGAATTCAAAAAGGGAACAAGACTCAAACGTTTTGTTTTTAAATCATTTCTAATCTGGTGATATTGAAATTGTATTTTTAAGTGAAAATCACGTTTGAGACTGATTTTTTCTAACAGTTTCGAAACAAACTTAAAAGAACTAAAAAATGTTTTGTCCAATTTTTTTCTTATGTGAGCATTTCCGTGAACAACTAATTTTGCAAGAAAGTTTTTTTTAATCGAGGCCTTGAAATTGACACCTTGGGTTGAAAACGAAGCAAGGAAATGGGCCCGACAGATGGCCAGAACAACCAGAAAAATCAATAGAAAACTATTATATTATATGAATGTGGCTATGGGAAGGTTAACATGAATTAATATTGTCAGATCCCCCATCTCGTAGCTAGTGAACTAAATAAGCAGACAAACGCGAAACATATTTGGTTGATGTAATGCATCATCTCAGAAAACTTTATTTTTGCTTCCGACATTTCTTTTTATTTTTCTACAAAGATTCCGATGTTAACAGAATTATCATATTCATATAGAGCTAGCATCATACTTGCAAAATATCGGCCCGGCCCGGCCTGCGAAAAAATCAAAAAAAAATTTTCAAATTTTTGTACCCCGGCCCGGCCCGTTGCAAGTATGGCAAGCATCCTTCACCTCTTCAAAAATATTCCACTCTGTTTCAGAAAATTTTTATCTGGCCTCATTTTTTTGTATTTCAGTTTTTTGAGTTTGTTTGTTATTAAAGTTCCACTGAAATGTAACCCAACTGCTCCAAAACACTATTTCTCAGATTGCAAGACAGTCGATGAAACTATTTTCGATTTACTAGCCACAAAGTCGACAAAGCAACAAGGGCATACTTTCGAACTCTGATTAGCGTTTCTAGAAACACGAGATTCTTTTTTTTTTCAAACTTTCAGTTTCACGACGCCAATTTCACTGGTTGTTTTGAATCTCATATGCTGGAGTTGTCGATTGAAAACTGTGTTTATCAGACAAACGTTATTCGGCGTCCAAAAAAGAAGGATTTCAATTGCAGAGAAACATGAAAATGTGGTACTTTCAGAAACTTGATGTTTCATAGTAAAAACAAACTAAAAGATTTCTAATTGTAGCGTCGGCACCCGGTTGATGTTGAAATAACCGTCTCAAATTGATTGCATTTAACAGTGAGCTCTCACTTTTGATATTGAACTTACCGTTTCAGAACAGAAATAATGGGAAGAGGTGGAGATAATGATGATCTGTTCGCAAAACTAATTACGGACTCTAAACACTGAGAAACGGTCAGATTGAAACAGAGATCATTAAAAAAACTCTTGATTAGGAACCAGAAAAACTGTAACTGAAACTAATGAAAAGTGAACATAATTTTGTAACATTGATGAGTATTCCGATCATCTTTTAATATGATAAAGTCTACAATACCTGTTGAATAGAAGAACGCATCAAATTATTTCAGCCGTTTCATGTTTTGCATTTTGTGGGAGGATGAAATCTGTAACAATTCCTCATCTCGTATCGGCCCCATCAAAAGAAATACTGGGTCTCATGGTTGGATGTCCCTAATTTACAATCATTTACAACTTGGAGACAGTCAGGTGTTTTTGCGGTAATTCGGATATCAAGGAACACTTCCAACAGGTGGTCCGTTTTTGAAGGGTGTTAGAGGAAAGGGGACAGTTTGGATAGGCTAGGTGAGCAAATAATTACCTTGTTTATTACAGTAATCGGCGGTCATCTTGATTGTTATCTTTTCCGAATAGAGAAAACACCTTTGTATGTCGAGTAGGAGAAAAGAGAGGTGTATTATTGAGACATGTATTCAAAAATGTCATAGAATACTTTCAAAAGCTTTTTGGAAATGATATTATTCAAAATTTAATCCACGAAAGAAAGAAACTAGTTCGAAACTGGAAAAATCTGTTTCAATAAGTTTATATCAATGGAAATGAGATGAGAGGGATTGATTCTTCCGTCACAAAAATACTAATTTCAGTCTCACCGTCTTCATATAAAAATACATAATCACAACAGATGTTTCCAGAAAATTCCATTGTCATAATTATGTATTGAGGAACCCTAAAATTCCGGTTTTTAGATTTTTGGGGACCGCCCATTTTTCGCCTGTGTATGTTACCGTAACCACCGTTTCAGCTATATGTCATAAGTTCTGCTTTACCTAGTATTATTAGTATTTTTGATATTTTCAGAAACCATATTTTAAATATTTTCACCAATTTCAGTTTAACCATCTCTATATCCAGAGAGGGGGCTATCAGTGACAATGACATCTGTTTTCCAAAGCGCCTTCCACACATTATATATTTCCTGTTATTGAAAAATATCTACAATATAACCGTTTGAATGAATTCACGAATTGCTCCACTGCTCAAAATTACTGTTTCCAAACTGATTTATATATGATAACCACTTGTCGTCAGCGGTAAAGTTATGCACCTTGCATCTAACTCATGACATCTGATACCTCACTTCACAGCAACAATATTCAAATATTCTGTTCTCTAACGTGCCTCCCAAAATAAGCGGTGATTTCAAAGAAGTTACGCAAGTTATAATGGGAGACACACTTGGAGTACAGTACCGTCTGTCACTTGCAAACATGGAAAAGACGGATTTGGAGAAGGGGGAGGTGGTGATGGAGAACGATGGAAATGAGAGAATAGGCATGTGTGTACCAATTTTTTATAAACAACCAGTTATTCAGAATCCGGATTGAAACAATATTTTTTCAGTACAGTGTTCTAGATAATAGGTACTGTTTCCCAATAGACATATCAAGATCAGTTGAAACTCCAATATCGTTAAAATAGGACAAAGTCGAAAACACGTGTTGAACAAAAAAAAACGGATCAGAAAGAAGATTATTTCAGTTTCAGACATTTTTCATATTTCTCTTCTGGAATTCATAGTATTCGGTTCGGTTAAACAATACGGATTGGGGCAGTTAATATGTTGGAAAGTTCATTGCAATGGGAGTAAAGTAAACACTTCGAAAGGTAAGAGACACTCTGGTTGACACAGATATGTATAACTGGAAAGAACTCTGATTGAAAACCAAAAATGACTGCTTTGAAAATCTATGAAAAGTTTATCCTCTTTTTGAAATCTCAATACAATTAACCGTCAAATTGATTAAAACACCCAAGTATTGTATTTACTGGGATATGAAACCGGTGATAATTCTCTCTTCTTATCGGCTCTCATCAAAAGAACCAAAGTGTCTCATGGATGGGTGTCCCTAATTTACAATCACATTTACAACTTGGAGACAGTCAGGTGTTTTTGCGGCAATTCGGATATCAAGGAACACTTCAAACAGGTGGTCCGTTTTTGAAGGGTGTGAGGGGAAAGGGGACAGTTTGGATAGCCTAGGAGAGCAAATAACGTCCTTGTTTATTACAGTAATCGACGATATCATCATGATGTGATTGTTATCTTTTCCTAATAGAAAAAACACCTTTGTATGTCGGGGAAGAGAAAAGAGAGGTGTCTTATCAGAAAATGCAATCAAAAATATCATAAGATGCATTGAAAATCCAAGAAAGCAAGAAAAATAATCAAAAAATCTGAAATAATCTACTTCACCAAGTTTATATGATATTAATGGAAGTGCGATAGACGATACAGTTACATTTTCCGAACCAAATTCCAAAGATATTTTCAGAAACGATATTTTAGATATTTTCTGCCAATTTCAGTTTCACCGTCTCCGTATAGGAAAAGGGTGCTATCAGTGACAATACAATCCAGTTTTGAAAGAAAAACGCGCCTCCGACACCCACGTTTCCACACAATTTCAGAAATCAATTTCAGTTTCACTGTCTCCATATCCAAAGAGGGTGCTATCAGTGACATTAGGGTTCACAGAAAGCAATTAAAATTCTAATTACGATTATACAGACTGTGGTGTCCTAGAAGCATGGTGGACAATTTCGAATAAACGCAAGACGGAAGACGTGTTGGTTGATAGAATGGATCCTAAACAACATTATTGATCCATATTTAATTTTCTAGAAGAACTTCTCATTTTCTTGTTTGGATCCTAAACAATTTCATTTCTGTTTCACACCTTTTTCACTTTACTCTTCTGGAAATAATAATGATGGGTAACAATTTCGATCCTTTATTAATTTTCTAGAAAAACTACTCATTTTCCTGTTTTGTATGCAATTAGAATGTATACAAGAAGTAAGGAAAATGTTTGGGATTGCCAGGTTAAAGTGAACAATGAAAATGGGGAAGCGGGTGAGTGATTTAATAAATAAAAAAACAGAATACAGTTATACTCAACGACGTACTAATTTGAAAACTCCACAACGGTAGGAAGTTTCCATATTGAAACGGAAAAAAACCATCAAAAAGTACAAGGAAATAGCTGAATATAAATATAATTTATTTCCTATTTCAGGAAAGTTTTTCCTGCTCGTTCCAATAAGAGATAGTATTGAAATGAACGCGTGGTATTTGACAACTCGGGAAGAATTGGAGGACTTTTCAACAGTTTTATATGTAGAAAAGAGTGCAGTCGAAAAAAAAGAGTGCTCTAGAATTGAGATTCCACGAACAATCAACTTGAGAAATCCCAAAAAAATTAAAAATGCTCCAGTTGAAACCGATATCACTGCCAGAATTTTTGGTTGAATGACGGTTACAAAATCTTACCAAAAAAAACAACATTCATTTTGAAAGTACTAGGAAGCATACATTTTTAATTTTTGTTTTTTCGAAATAAGAAAACTGATGCATGCTATAAAATTGCAGACTCGTTTGAAGTATACCGTATGTCACTTAAAAACACGCAATCCGTTACCAACGGACCGAGGCGTAAAACGTAGTAAAAAGTGCGGTAGCGAGAAGACTCGAACGGCCGCGGGCGTTGGCCTAAAAGGGCTGCGCGTCGCCTGCGTATCCGGGTCTCGCGACGAACGGGATACTGTAGATAAATGCGCGCGCCGTTTAAATAATGAGGCGCGGCAATAAATTAGTAGAATTCAGTGGAATTGACCGTTTTGAGTAGAACAAAAAGGGAATATGAAGTAGAGGAGCAGAGATAAATGACTAGAAGAGTTGGAACTATAATTTCGGGGGATTTTGCGGGGAAAATCGGTGTGACCCGGAATTATGGGACCGTTAAGTTGGCAGATTGAATTCTAGAGGTTCGAACTGACAACATTGTATGCAATGCTGTTAGAATGGACGTGGTCCAATTTTAGAAAGTTTTCGCTTCTTCAGGTGGTTTTGTAGAAGACCAAAAGATTAGTCGATGTTCAAATAATTCAGATCATTTGGTAAAAGAAAAGACGGATATTGCGTATTTTAAGAAGAAGTGAACAAGGAAAACTGAAAAATGTGGTAGGTGGATGGTTAAAAAATAACAATTTAGTTGGACAATACAGTAAAAATATATTTTTCACTTATTCAAGCTGTATTAGACATCATTGTCGTGCTATTATGTTTCAATGATCTACCGTTTTATGGGATGTGATACATTTTATCGTTGTCCTCGAATCCATACAAATCAGAAACAAGCTCTTCGGAAAATTTTGAAAATTTGAGTAACTTCAGTTTCACAATTAACTTATCACTTCTAAATCAAGTTTGGACTCGCTAGTCTCGAAGGATGAAGCAATAGAATTTAAAAAAGGAATTTTCTAGTTTAAAAACGTTTTATCACTTCTGATTGTTTCAATAGTCTCGCATATTTCATTTTAAATTAACAGATTCAAAAAAACTTATAACTACAAAATGTTTTGTTCGATATCGCTCTCGAATTTTTTGTAACTGGCACATTGTGTTGAAAACGAAACAATGAAATGTACCCGGTTAATGGTTAGAAAGAAAAAAGTCGTACTGAGAAATCGGATACGTTAAGCAGTGCCCTTTTGATGAATATTGAAACTGTTTTTTTTTTCTGTTACAAGTTTTTTTTTCAAGTTTTCTGTTACACAAAGTCAATTTCACTATTGTAATTTTCTATTGTAATACTATTGTAATGTTATTGTAATACTATTGTAATATTGTAACACTATTGTAATATACTATTGTAATATTGTAATTATAATTTTGATATGCTAGTTAGCATGCTCCATTAGGCAGATAAAATCACATATTTTTTATTAAAGCGTCGGCAACCGGTTGATGTTGAAATGACCGTCTCAAATAGATTGTTTTAACAGGGAGCTCGTACTTTTTTCAGATTTTGTTTTTGCTGTTTCAAAACAGACGTAATGGGAACCACCAGAAGGTGGCAATAATTTTTTCTTGGCATATTTTTAAACTAGAAACTGATTACTGACACCTGATACCCCACGACTATCAGAAAAAAGTGAAAAACTCACATGGCTTATTGAACGTCATTCTTTTCATCCAACCTATAGCATCAATGTTCTTTTTACACAAAACACTATAATTTCATCTGCCGATTAGAAACTGTGTTTATCATGAAAATGTTGTACGAACTGAAAGATTCCTTATTGCAGCGTCGGCAACCGGTTGATATTAAAATGAAATGAAAACCAGTCTCAGACAGATTGTTTTAACCGTGAGCTCACACTTTTAATTTTGAATTTGCCGGTTCAGAACAGACGTAATGGGAACCACCAAGAGATGGTGACAGTGTGTTTAGCCTTAAAGTGATTACTGATACTGGAAGCTCAATACTTGACAACAAAATACATATCAAAATATTCCATTCTCTAACGTGTCTATTCCAAATAAGCGGTGATTTCAAAGAAGTTACGTAAGTTATAATGGGAGACACGCTTGGAGTATACCGTATGTCACCTGCAAACAAGAAAAAAAATTCGGAGACAATTGATAGTGAAAACCGATAGAAATTCAAGAAAAATACAGATGTGGCAGAAAAGGAAAATGGGAAATTACAGTTTAGACGGAATCGGGCTTACAGATTACCAGATTGAAACCGAGACTGTAGATTGGAAACCAGAAACACTGTTACTGAAACGAATGAAAAAGAAACATGGTTTTATAACATTGATGAGTAAACTAATCGCGCTTTAATATGTCAAAGTCTACAATGCGTGTTGAACGAAAGAACGACATCCAAGAAAGAGAGAGAATTATTTCCAACATTCTGCGTTGTGTATTTAGGGAGATTATGAAACCTGTAAAAATTCCACCTGTGTCTCATGGATGGGTGTCCCTAATTTACACTTATTTACAACTTGGAGACAGTCAGGTGTTTTTGCGGCGATTCGAATATTAAGGAACTCTTCCAAGAGGTGGTCCGTTTGGAAGTGAAGGTAGAAAAGTGGCTTTTTGGCTAGGAGTGATTGTTATCTTTGCCTAGTAGGAAACACCTCTGTTTGCCGGAGATTTTTTAATATCATAGAAAATTTTCCAAAAGAACTAGAACTACTATAAAATCGATCGGGGATTGTGACTGTATGTTACAAATAACTTAATCAGGCCCGAGATTATAAAAAGTGTTGCATGGTATTATAAAAAGTGTTGCAAAACAAAGTCAAAAAGACGATGGGGCCTCCAATGTCGTTCGTAATTCGAATCGAATACTCGGAACTTATGAGTACAACGAAATGTTTTGCTCAATTTTGGTCTCATTTTGGTTTCCACGTTGAAAAAATAATTTTACAATGAAGTTTTTAATCGAAAACATTAAAACTGACTTTGGATGATGAAATGTATCTCGGAAAACTTTATTTCTGCTTCAGATATTTCTTTTTATTTCTACAGAGAACACGACATTATTGCAAAATCAATTGACTATTGTACCCAACTCTTCTGCACCTCTTCAAAAATATACCACTCTGTTTCAGAGAGTTTTTATCTGGTATGTAACTTGGCTGTATTTGATCGATTTTAACGTTCCACTGAAATGTAACAAAATTGCTCCAAAACACCATTTCTCAGACTTCATAAAAGTTGGTGAAACTTCCGGTCCACAACTACTGTATTTCCAATTTTCGATGTACTAGCCACAAAGTAACAGACAAACAAAGCAACAATAGCATACTTTCGAACCCTGATTAGCACTTCAAGAAACATGAGATTCTTATTTCTCAAACTTTCTGTTTCACGATGCCAATTTCACTGGTTGCTTTCACTTTGATGTGCTGGACATTCCGAAATAAAACCTGTGTTTATTAGATTTATCAGACAAACGTTATTTGGCGTTCAAAAATAAGAAGGATTTAAATTTCAGAGAAATATGAAAATGTGGTACTTCCAGAAACCTGATGAGGAACACAAAATCACATATTTTTTAGTTAAGCGTCGGCAACCAGTTGATAGTAAAATTAACCGTCTCAGACAGATTATTTTAGCAGTGAGCTCCAACTTTTGACTTTGAATGTACCGTTTCAGAACAGACATTATAGGAACCGCCAGGTGAGGGTCTTTGATCTGACAATGAAATGTTCAACTTGAAACTGATTATTGATACTAGATGATTTACAACAATATACTCAAATATTCTGTTCTCTATCGTGTCTATCCTATCCCAAAATAAGCGGTGATTTCAAAGAAGTTACGCGGTTATAATGGGAGACACAGTAGTGAGAAGTGCAGATATCACTAAAAATAATTATTATTAGAAACGGTAAGTTGTTGCTACAAATACCAGTTAAAACGTTTCTTGTTTATTGAAAATTTAATCCTTGGACTTCTAAGATGTCTGAACTATCAGGCAGTTAAAAATCATGGAACCTGTAAAAATTGACTCTATCGGCCCCCATCAAAAGAAACACCGTGTCTCATGGACGGGTATTCCTAATTTACAATCATTTACAACTTGGAGACAGTCAGGTGTTTTTGCGGCTATTCGGATATCAAGGAACACTTCCAACAGATGGTCCGTTTTTGATGAGGAAGTGGGAAAAGGAACCCTTCAGCTAGCCTAGGAGGGAAGAGCAAATAATGACCTTGTTCATTAGGTGGTCATGATGTGATTGTTATCTTTTCCGAATAGAGAAAACACCTTTGTATGTCGGGTAGGAGTAAAAAGAGATTCTTATCGGGACATGTATTCAAAAATATCAGAGAAAATTTCAAATGGAACGACAATGTTAACATTCAAAATTCATTCCAAGAAAGCAAGTTCGAAACTGAAAAAAACCTGTTTCGATTCGTTGGTTTCAATGAAAATGAGATGCGAGATATAGTGCGACGAGATAAGAATTCGGAATTCAGAAAACTCGCACAATAAAATTTTCGGAAAACAATTTGAAACCAATTTCAGTTTCACCACCTCCATATCCGGAGAGAGTGCTATCAGTGACATTTATGGGTTTTATTCAAGAGAAACTATAAGATGCAGCGAAGAGAAGAAACATTCCAATTTCGGTCCAAGAATACAAGAAACTGGGACGAAACAAAGAAAAATCAGTTTTCAAAAGTTGATATCAATGGAAATGAGATGGGAGGGATCGATATTTTTTACAATAACACAAATCCAAACATTTTCAGACACCAATTTCAGTTTCACCATCTCCATATAAAAAACACATTATCTCCATATAAGTTTCTATATACTCGGACTTTAAACACCAGCCCCTCCCTCTCTTTCATTGTCGCCAACTCATTAGGTATTTAGGAACCCTAAAATTCCGGTTTTTAGATTTTTGAAGATAGGAACTACCGTTTCAGCTATATGACATAAGTTTTGCTAATTTACCTAGTATTATTAGTCTTTTTATTTACTATTTCAAGCTAGTTAATGTAATCACACCAAACCTGAAAATAAAAAAATAAACAAAAACTTTCTCAAAAATGTTTTCAGAAACCATATTTTAGATACTTTTTACCAATTTCAGTTTCACCATCTCTATATCCAGAGAGGGTGCTATCAGTGACATTACGGTAGGTGTTCCTTCAAAAAAAAACTTATTTTTCTGAAAATAATTTCCACTTATGAACCTTGCAACTTACTCCTGACACATGATACTACCACTTCACAACAATATATCCAAATATTCTCTAACGTGCCTCCCAAAATAAGCGGTGATTTCAAAGAAGTTACGCAAGTTATAATGGGAGACACACTTGGAGTACAGTACCGTCTGTCACTTGCAAACAAGGAAAAGACGGATTTTGGAGAAGACGGGGGAGGTGGTGATGGAGAACGATGGAAATGAGGGAACAGGCAGATTGGTACAAATTTTTTATAAACAACCAGTTATTTAGAATCCGGATTGAAACAATATTTTTTCAGTTCAGTGTTCTAGATAATAGGTACTGTTTCCTAATAGACTTATCTGAATTAGTTGAAACTCCAATATCGTTGAAATAGGTAAGAGACGCTTTGGTTGACACAGATATGTATAACTGGAAAAAACTCGGATTGAAAACCAAAAATGACTGCTTTGAAAATATATGAAAAGTTAATCCTCTTTTTGAAATCTCAATACAATTAACCGTCAAATTGATTAAAACACCCGAGTATTGTATTTACTGGGATATGAAACCCGTGATAATTCTCACGTCTTATCGGCTCTCATCAAAAGAAACAAAGTGTCTCATGGATGGGTGTCCCTAATTTTCAATCATTTACAACTTGGAGACAGTCAGGTGTTTTTGCGGCAATTCGGATATCAAGGAACACTTCAAACAGGTGGTCCGTTTTTGAAGGGTGTGAGGGGAAAGGGGACAGTTTGGATAGCCTAGGAGGGAAGAGCAAATAACGACCTTGTTTATTACAGTAATCGACGATATCATCATGATGTGATTGTTATCTTTTCCGAATAGAGAAAACACCTTTGTATGTCGAGGAAGAGAAAAAAAGGTGTATTATCGGAATTTTTTTTAATATCATTATATTTCTACACCAATCGATAACAGAATTATCTCATACAAGCAATCTAAGAAAACAAGAAACTAAATCAAAACAGAAAAAAATTCGTTTCAATAGGTTGATATCAATGGAAATGAGATGGGAGGGATTGATTCATCGTTACAATTAGAAACGTTTTCAGATACCAATTTCAGTTTCACCGTCTTCATTAAAATAGACATAATCACAACAGATGTTTCCTCAAAACCGCGCCTCCGACACACCAGCCCTCGTCCCTCTCCTCCACTGCAGTGTGTGTCTTCGAAAGATTTTCGAAAAATTTTCCGTAAGATTTTTCGGAAAATTTTTCGAAGAATCTTCGAAAATTCTTCGAAAAATTTATTTCGAAAAATTTTCGAAAAACCCTTCGAAAAATCTTTCGAAAAATTTTTCGAAAAATTTTTCGAAGAATTTTCGAAAGAAATTTTTCGAAGATTTTTCGAAAAATTTTCGAAGAATTTTCGAAAAATTGAGGGGTGATCGGAAATTTTGGGAAAAATCTGGAAACAGGGATTTCGGTTATGGATGAACAGTTTTCAGTTCCGGAGCACATTTGTATTATCGGACACGTTTTGCACCAATAAAATTTTAATTTGAGTCATTTTTAGTGAATAAACAAGTCAACTGGCAAGGAACTTATGCGAGGGCGGACACAAATGTACTCCGGAACTCTAAAATGCCCATCCATGAGCGAAATTCTTGTTTCCAGATGTTTTCCGAAATTTTCAGAATCTTCTAGAAACTTCCAGAAATTTCCAGAAATTTTTCGAAAATTCTTCGAAAAATTTTCGAAAAATTCTTCGAAAAATTTTCGAAAAATCTCGAAAATTTTCGAAAAATTTTCGAAAAATCTTCGAAAGATCCAAATATTTTTCGAAGAGTTTTCGAAAAATCTTCGAAAATTTTTACGAAAAATCTTTCGAAAAATCTTTCGATTACAACGTTTTTCGAAAAAAAAAATTTCGAAAGCACACACTGCTCCACTGTCATCAACTAATTTTGTATAGAGGAACTCTAAAACTTTGGTATTGAGTTTTTTGGGGACCGCCCATTTTTGGCCGGTGTGGGTTACCATAATCACTTTTTCAGCTATGTGACAAACTTTTTGCTAATTTACCTAGTGTTAATGAACTGTATAATCTCTGTTTTGAGCTGGTTACTGTAATCACACCGTACTTGAACATAAAATAAAAAGAAAAAAGCCTTTCCAAAGATATTTTCAGAAACCATATTTTAGACATTTTCTACCAATTTCAGTTTCACCATCTCTATATCCCGAGAGGGGGCTACCAGTGACATTACGGTAAATGTTTCAACAAAACAAAACTTATTTTTCTGAAAATAATTTCCACTTATGAACCTTGTAACTAACTCCTGACACCTGATACTCCACTTCACAACAATATATCCAAATATTCTCTAACGTGTCTCCCAAATAAGCGGTGATTTCAAAGAAGTTACGCAAGTTATAATGGGAGACACACTTGGAGTACAGTACCGTCTGTCACCTGCAAACAAGGAAAAGATGGATTTTGGAGAAGGGGGAGGTGGTGATGGAGAACGATAGAAATGAATGCATCTATTTTTATTTTTCGCTTCTGGAATTCACTGAATTCGTATGAAATATCGCTTGGGACAGTTAGGTTGTTGGAAGTAGCCTTCTGACGCTGGAGTAAATCAAACACTTCGAAAGGTAACAAACGCTGTGCTTGAAACAGATATGTATAACTAGAAATGAATACTGCTTGAACAGTAAAAACGTCTGTTACAAAACGTATGAAAAAAGGTTTTTGCTCATTCTTGTATTCAATTTTTCGAGAATTGATTGAACTTTTTCGTGTTTGTATATAGCGGGATTAAGAACCTGAAAAAATTTCAACCCTCTTATCGGCTCTCATCAAAAGAAACACGGTGTCTCATGGACGGGTGTCCCTAATTTATAATCATTTACAACTTGGAGACAGTCAGGTGTTTTTGCGGCAATTCGGATATCAAGAAACACTTCAAACAGGTGGTCCGTTTTTGAAGGGTGTTAGAGGAAAGGGGACAGTTTGGATAGGCGGCTAGGAGAGCAAATAATGACCTTGTTTATTACAGTAATCGACGATATCATCATGAAGTGATTGTTATCTTTTCCGAATACAGAAAACACCTTTGTATGTCGGAAAAGAGAAAAGAGAGGTGTCTTATCGGGAAATGTATTTAAAAATATCATAAGATGCATAAACTGAAAAATTCTGCTTCGACAAGTTGATATCAATGAGAATCTGATAGATGATACAGTAAACGCTCTCCTTTGTACATTTTCAGAAACCAAATTTCAGACATTTTCTGACAATTTCAGTTTCACCGTCTCCATATCCAAAGCGGGTGCTATCAGTGACATTACGATCCATCCACTATGTTTTGGTTCAAAAACCGCGCCTCCGACACCCCACGCTTCCACACATTTTCAGAAATCAATTTCAGTTTCACTGTCTCCATATCCAAAGCGGGTGCTATCAGTGACATTATGACCAGTGATCAAATTTGAGAACGCGCCTCCGACACCCCAGCCCCCTTCCCTATGTACTTCCTCTCCCTCTCCCCATTGTGATCAACTCATTATGTATTTAGGGACCCCCCTCCATTCAAACACTCTTTGCGGTAGGGGGAGGCTAGCAGAGGGTGGTCTGTGTGTCTGTAGTCAACGCAATCGATTGCGCCATTCCAGTTCTGAGAGATCACAAAGAGAGCCGCCTCTTTTAGGGTTGGACCATGAGTATGTCATTAGAACACATTATGAGACAACAGGTACTCGAGACTCCGCCCACACACACACGAGGTGTTTTCCGGTGTGAGGAGTTTGGTAAGAATTCGGTAATCGTTGGATAACTGGGGAGAGATTTTGTTTGGAAATAAGTTTTTTGAATTCTGGTTTCAAGGTTTGCGTTTTTTGAGACCGCCTATTTTTCCAAGTTGCGCCACCGGTTCTTGTATCATATTTTTTGTTATCGTAATTACGAACACTGTTTCATCAATGTGGTATTAATTCTCGTAAAAGTCTTGAGTGTTTATTTCTTGATAATTAAAATTTTACTCGACTACTGTAACACCTATTACTGTAATAACACCCCATTTGATACTGAACCAGTCCATAACATCGATTCATCAACTTACTGTTTTCCTGCGTTCTCTAAATGATGAGTTGAAACCGGGTATCTAATAACTTTTGGATTTTTTGGAAAAACTGACCTAATTCCTATATTGTATACAAATATAGTTTCTGCCAGCTGTCAGTTTTATCCTTGATCACTTTCGCGTTGTTACGGTAAAGCTCGTAAATGTCGGTTCCATCCGTTACTGATTCTAACAAAAGATGATCTGCTTAATATTTAGCTTCCCTTACTTACAGTAACTTTTTTTTAATATAGCTATTTCACGTCCGTTTTTTCCGTTTTTTTTTCGGTAAATAAATCGAGAGAAAAACACTTTTTTTCCGGTTTTTTGCACCTCCCCATAATACGATTTTTTTAAAATAAGTCTGTTACATGCATAGCATAAGGACTCCCATTTGAATATGAGTATGCTCGTTCCATTTTGTGACGAAATCTTACCAATTTCGACAAACTTTTTGAAATTTTGTTCAGTTTCACTTTACTCTCATCAGTTTTTCGTGTTTTGTACAGTAATCGTAAAAGCCTGCGAAGCATTTTTGTCAATAACAACTTTTTTGTGAGCGTTAAGTGATCAGCTCTAAATTGTCCATGTTCCTATTTTGAAAATCTGTACCTCCATTGGTAGTGCCCATGAAAAAAAAAGCGGTCTTTCTAAATTTTTTCTGGAACACCGTAAGAAACGTACCGGGTAATTTGCTCAAAACGTGATAATATGAGCATAAATTATACCAAATTGAAGATCTCGGAGAGTTCTACTTCTATGACTTATCAGGGCCCGGGTGGCTATTAGTTCGTGTGCCGCGGACCGGTCTAGAATAGTTTTTTTGCGTTTTTTAGCACTTTATCCCAGTTGCGGCACATTAGCAAATACCCATCCGGTAGGTCACAGATGTAGAATTCGCCGAGATCTACATTTTGGTATATTTTTTAGCTCATAATGATGAATTTTAAGCGAGTTATATGCCGGTTTACAAGGGTGATAGAAACATCGTGTACACGAAATCCGGATTCCGGATTCCGAAATTCCGGAATTCCGGGGTTTCTTCGGCATTCCGGTTCCGGTTCCGGATTCCGGATTCCGGTTTTTCGAGTTTCCTTTTTTCGGAATCCGGAACTATAGCACTTCTTTTCCGGTTTTGATCCTAAAAAGTAGTTTAAAACTTTATTTATCAAAACAACAACACTCGATAAAAAGAATTCCGGATTCCGAAATTCCGGAATTCTAAGTTTTTCGGCATTCCGATTCTGGATTCCGGATTTTGAAAATTTGATTCCGGTTCCGGATTCCGGATTCCGGAAACTGAAAAATGGCATTTCGTACAACTCTGGTACACACCTTCCAAGTTTTTATTTTTATTTTGAAAATTTTGTGTTTCATCTTCATTACTTGTAGAATGTGATTAATGTTTTCCAGTTACATTGGCTCCCTGACACTAACTGTTCCACGGCCTCCAGCAGAGGCCCTCTCAAAGTACTGTGCGCAGTGCATTGAGAGGGCCTCCCATGGAGGCCGTGCTGTTCCAGAAATACAGAAAATACAGTAATACAGAAGTTAGTCTCGTTTATAGGCAGCTCCCAACAGTCTCAAAGAATATAATGTTTATGTTCCAAGTTCCTTATATCTTCCCCTTATATTCCTAGTTTACCAATTCCAAATTCTTTATATCAGCTCGATTGCATTTGAGATGACCTGGGATTCCAATTCTGGGAACCTAGGCCACCCATGAATCTTATATGTACAAACATATGTTCCTGTTTCACAATGTACCGAAAAATTTTGCTGATTTTGAATATGTTGCTATCTAAGAAACCTTCCCCGTTCCAAGTCCTTCTTATCTTTGCCCTGTGTTCCTATTCCACCAATCTCTATCATTTATTTTATTTCCAGATGGCGTCAGATCTCCAGCAACAACTAGCAGCCAGCAGTCTCTACGACGCCGAGTCGTTGAAGGCCTTCAATCAAATGTACAATTCATCACAGAATCCGTATGGCAATGGGTTTGATAAGGTATGGCTGCATGGCTCCATGGCTACAGTATCCCCAGAGAAAAATTTTTCCAGAACTACCCAGCCAGCGCTCTCCCATTCTTCCAACACTTTGCCCCTTACACCAATCCCAACGCCACCGCATCATCATTCTCCCCATCCGGCTCCTCCACGTCATCCACTTCGTCTCAACAACACCAACATCCGACGAAAAAGAAACCGGTTCCAGTGCCAGCTGAACAGAAGGATGAGGTAGGGAGCTACAGTAATCGCAAAGGTATCAGTCAGTTTTCAGACCTATTTCGAACGACGTCGTCGGAATAACGAGGCCGCCCGTAAATCGAGAGAAGCACGGAGAAAACAGGACAATGATAATGGGACGAGAGTCATCCAGTTGGAGCAGGTAAAGGTGTCTGTCGTGTCTTTGACGCGTTTTTGATGGGAAATAACTACGAAAACCCTATTTGTTTTTTGAGTATCCCGAGAAAAAATGTCATCAATTTGAAAAGGTATAATTTTGGAAAAAGACTTTTGAAGAGGGGTACTGTAGGTAATGTACAGTATCTTATTACAGTCATCAACCAATAAGAGAGGGAAATACTGATTGAAATATCTCGGAAGACTTTGAAAAATATTGACCAACGGAAACAGTAGTGCTTTTTTGCTTCCTATCAGAATTACCGTAATCACCTTGGTAGTACAGTAATCTCTTGAAATTTTGATTGTTTCACTTAAAGACCCAAATCACTGTATATGTACAGTATTGCCTTACTATAAGAAAAAAAGTCGTTTTTTTTTTCATGGTAACCGTATCAAATCCTATTTTTGGAAGAAACCGAAAAATACACTTCATTAAGTGGCCATTTTTTAAGTGCGCATGAAAAAAACTGATTGTGAAACTGAAAAATTCGAATTTTTCGTGTCGAGACCCAAAACTCATTTGACTGGAAAAAAACTCCCATTCTACGATACCGTACCCCTACAGTACTCTTTTTCGCTTCGAGACCCATGAATCACTTTTTCCAACAATAACTTCAAAATAAGATTATTATAAGCATCGACGGATCATTTTGAATTTTTTCAGTATCAAAATCTGGAAAATCTGAAACTGAACTTATTTCAGATTAAAACATTGCTATATGTAAAAACTGAACTTTTAACTTCAAATCTTCTACCGTGCCGCCGCTACAGTACCTTCTTTCTCTTCGAGACCTAAAAGTTCGTCTGTACAGTAATACTTTTACGTTTAAGTTTGAAAATGTGAAAAAACGGAACATTTAAAAAAATATCGTTAAAACTCAAATTTTCGCGTGAAAGTAAGTAACCGTACTCCTACAGCACCCCTTACGCTTGATGATTTGTTCCGACACTGAAACTAACATTTCCATATTAGCATCAAACAACTTGAAAAGTTTTGGAAACTGAAAATGTTTCGAAATTTTGGGTTTTTAATATTTTCCAATTTTGGGAACCCGCCTACCGTACACCCAGTATCAGGACCCCATAATTTGAAAATACCGTAATATTTACAGTATTCTTTGATTTTCATTCTTTATTGGAAAATTTCATGTTTCAAAAATTTTGGAAATATTAGTTTTTTTAATTTCTTCAATATCGAATTTCTATTCGTCCCTACTCTCCTACAGCACAACTTTTTTTCACAAATTTGAGAATTACATGAAATTTGAAAAGCACCAATAATTAAATAATCACTCAAAACTTAAGATTTTCTGAAAACAGATTTGTTTTTTCGAAATTCTTGGTTTTTGAAAATTCCCCAATATTTCACGTGAAACGCGCCTACCGTACTCTTTTACAGTACCATATCTAAAATTGCCGTGATGTTACAGTAATCTCTGATTTCTGTCCATTGTTGGAGAATTTCACGGAGATTTGGACCATTGCACTAATAATAAGAAATTCAGTTTGAAATTTTATTATTTTTGAAAACAGAAAAATTCTCAAATTTTTGGATTACTTGAAAACTTTCCACTTTTTCACGTGAAAACCATCTACCGATCATCGAAAGTTTGCTACAAAATTTAAAATTTTTTGAAAACAGAAATTTTTTCGAAATTTTCGGGTTTTTGAAAACTCCACAATTCTTAACGTAAAATTCAGACTGCCCTGCTTTCCTACAGTACTACCTTTCGTTGCGAGACCCATTAAAAACTAAAGAACACCAGAAACCATACCAATCATCCGAAATTCTCTTCAAAATTTTAAATTTTTTGGAAACAGAAAAATTCTCAACATTTTGGATTTTGTCACAATTCCTTCGCTTCGAGACCCATAGAATTTCAAAGACTGAAAATCCCTTCAGTTTTTTTAAAACCCGCTTCAAAACTTGAAACTTTTTGAAAGCTGAAAAGTTATCAAAATTTCGGTTTTTGTAAAATTTCCCAATTTTTCACGGGAAACTCATATACCGTACTTTCCACAGTAATCATTTTTGCTGTGCGACCCAAACAACTCCATCTATGCACCAATTCCACAATTCTCGCTTAAAAATTTGAGGTTTCTTGAAAACAGAAAAATTCTCAAAATTTCAGATTTTTTGAAAATGTTCTGATTTTTCACTGGAAACTTCCACTCTACTGTACTCTCTTACAGTATCACCTATTGCATAAAATCCAGTAAATCGAAAAAAGTACCAATCATCCAAAGTTCGCTTCAAAATTTTCGAATTTTTTTGAAATTTTCGATTTTTTTGAAAACTCCCTAATTCTTCACGTGAAACCCATCTACTGTGCACTCCTACAGTACTATCTTTCGTTGTGAGACCCATAGAATTAGACGGCAAATCCAACCAGTTTTTAAACATTCGCTTAAAAATTTGAGAGTTTCTTGAGAGAGAGAGGAAACAGAAAAATTCTTTAAATTTGAGATTTTTTGAACATTTTCAAATTTTTCACGTGAAAATTCCAGTCGAATGTACTCCCCTACAGTACTTCTTTTTGCTTCGAACCCCATTAAAACGCCAGAAATTGGAAGGCCTACCATTTTTTAAGAATTCGCATAAAAATTTAAGCTTTTTTGGAAATTGACAAATTTTTTTTTGTTTTTTTCAAAATTTTGATTTTGTGAAAATTTTGTGAAAATTCTCATTTCTTTCAACTGAAACCCGACTTCTGTACAGTCCTACAGTACCTTCTTTCGCTGTGAGACCTATAAAAGAATAAGAACCGATGCGCCCACCAGTTTTTAAATAATCGCTTGAAAACTTGAAATTTCCTGGAAACTGACATTTTTTGAAATTTTCGCTTTTTTGAAAATTCCCCAGTACTACACGTAAAACTCATCTACCATACTCTCTACAGTACCACCTTTCGCTTCGAGACCCAAAATCGGAGAAAATTCGATTCCCATACCAATTCTCCGACACTTCCTTGCTTAAAAACTTGAGATTTTGTGAAAACAGAATATTCTCAAAATTTTCGGGTTTTTGAAAATTCTTCTCTACTGAACTCTTTTACGGTACCACCTTTCGCTTTGAGACCTATAAAATTTGATGACACCAGAATCTGAACAACCATCCAAAATTCTCTTCAAAATTTGAGACTTTTTGGAAACTGAAAATTTTTTTCAAAAATTTCAAATTTTCACGTGAAAATTCCACTCTACCGTAATCTCCAAAATACTGCCTTTCGCTTCGATACCCATAGAATTATACGGCAATTTCAACCAGTTTTTAAACATTCGCTTCAAAATTTGGGATGTTGTAAAAACCGAAAATTTTTTCGACAATTCCCCATTTCTTCCCGTGAAAATTCCACTCTACAGTACTCTCCTACAGTACTACCTTTCGTTGTGAGACCCATAAAAGTGGACAAATACCGGAAACACACCAATCATCCAAAATTCGCTTCAAAATTTGAAACTTTTTGGAAACAGAAAGAAAATTTCGCACCCAAATCTCATTTTTCACGCAAAATCCGCCTACCGTACTCTTCTACAGTAGTACTGTAGTACAGTACCCCCGCCCACACATAAAGACCGCCCATCACCTCATTGCCCTCTTTGTCCCCATCCGCCCCCCCCCCCTTGTCTTCTCACTAATCCATCCATTTTCCCATTTACGCGAATTGCGCCATTCCTTTCCAAACCGTATTCCCGCCGTTTGCCTCCAAGGCACCGCCCGTCTCTCTAATTGGTGACGTCATTCAAGATACCAGCAGCAGGTGTCACTTGAGCCCATACACGCAACAAAGTTTTGATGTTTTTGAATTTGCCGACGACTTTTTTTTGGAAGAAGGGAGATAAGATACCATATGTGCTGTGGTTGGACAAATATAGGGGGGGACATGAAAAATTTTTGGATGTGGAAAGTGCGCTCTAGTGAGAATTTTGTGAATTTCGGTGATTTTTACGGTCTTGAAAGGCTGAAAACACACAAAATATGTTGAAAAAATGCATATGCGCTCTACTGAGGATTCTGTGAATATTGGTGATTTTTAGGGGGTTTGGAAGGCTGAAAACGCACAAAATCGGGTGAAAAAAGTGCAAGTGCGCTCTAATGAGAATTTTGAGGTATTTTATGCATTTTTTGGCTAAAAACGGTCAACTGGCTCATTTTTGCTAATTTTGCTCAGTTTCGCCGGATTTTTAAAGTTTTGACATCTATATACAGTTTTCGATAAATCATAGTGGCCACTATAGTGGTTTTTGAGCACTTTTTGAGTAAAAACGATGGAAACCTCTCCATAGAGAATGCAACCGCGCTCCAATTAGAATGGCAGCTGTGTTAGTCCGATATTGGTAGTTTTTGCGGATTTTTGCAGCAATTTTTCAGAACTGAACGCATTGGAGGTGTGCAAACTCGCTCCAATGATAATTTCGCCATTTTCGTAGATTTTTTTGCTATCACCTACCGTAATCATTTCGGAACTACAGTAATCTGTCGAAAATGCTGTGTTTTTGCTTCAAGATGGACAAAGAACACATCATTAAAATTTTTACAGAATTCTTCATAATTTGAAACTGAAAACTTTTTTTTTGAAAAGTTCAAATTTCTTGTTTTTTTGTTTCGAGACCCGAGGCCCACTTATTTCTCATTTCACGTGAAAATTCGACTGGTACAGTACCCTCTATCGCTTCGAGACCCGAAAAATGGCCGAATTTTCAGAATTTGCTACAAATGGAAACATTTTCAGTTTATCGCTTCGAGACCCATAAATCCCACCAAAAATTGAAAAATTACGTGAAATTCCGGCTACCGTACCCCTTACAGTACACTCACTTTCGTCTCGAGACCCAAAAACTGAGATTTAGGCTTTTTTTACGTCTTTCCCCGATTAAAAATGAATTTTTTCAAAATCAAAATATGAAAAAGCTGAAACTGAATATGTTTTAAATTGAGAAACTGATATTTTTCATCTTGAAAACTGTGTTACCGTACTCCTAACCTTCTCGCTTCGAGACCAAAATGTGAGAGTACCGTACCTTTTACAGAAACTTTCAATGATTTTATGAGATTTTTGAATTTTTGAAGTGTGCAAACGCGCTCTATTCTAACTAAAACTCTATTTTCCAGGAAAACCAAAATCTCAAGGCCTACATCTGGAACCTTTATAACGAAAATGTGATGATGAAGCATCAACTCACCCAACGGTACGCAGCAGTCGACCCGAACACGGCGATGCCGAATTTCTAAAAAGTGCAACAGAGCGCACTTGCTCCACACAACTTAACTACGGTTCCTTCCTGACCCCACCCACTCATTCTTGCGTTTATTTGAATATTTTTTATTTTTTGAGGGGAAGATTAGCCTCGCCCCTCATGAGAATATCAAATTTCAACTCCCCCGCTCATTTTCCTCATTTTCTTTAAAACTCGCATCATATTTTTTACGGATTCTGACTTTATGAATAAATTTTATTTTAATATTTCTTTATTTATTTTAGTTTCTGCGAAAAACGGTGAAAACCCCTGTCTGAAAATGTCTTTTTGAAATTCCCTCCCGAATTATTTTTACTTGGGTTACTGTAGATGCTGAAAGTGTGCAAACACCGTCACGTCAGATTGCACAGTTTAGAAATTTCGAATTATTTTTCTCGATTTTTCATTGTGTTTCCCCGCGATTTTTGTGATTTTTTGATGATTTTTTGTAGTTTTTTCGTCGGAATTTTAATCTGAAATCAGTTTTTGGTCCTAAAATTCACTTTTTTCGCCGAAATTCCTGTCTAAAAGCGGTGATTTCGCCGAATTTTCATTGATTGGCCGATTTTCCAGTTTTCATCAGTTTTTCGTCGGGTTTTCGCTATTTTTCAGCGTTTTTTCTGTGATTTTTTGACTTTTTGGCAATTTCGCGACAAAAATTGTCTGATTTTTCCCTAGTTTCGATAAAAAATTATCAGAAGTAGGCCCATTTTTAGATTTTCGACAATTTTCGACATTTTTTCCGATTTTTCTTGTAATTTGTTGGATTTTTCAAAAAATTCGTAGTTTTTTCTGATTCCTTCGTAATTTTCTGTTCAAATCTGTGTTTTTTTGCCCTTTCGCCGATAATTTTTCAGTTTTTCAGCGCTTACGGCACTTTTCAGCAACTGGCAACATTTTTTCTCATAAATTATTCTCAAAGATCTAGTTTTTGTCTAAAAAAGCTATTTTGAGTGATATTCAACAGTTTTTCGTCGATTTTAGCCGGCAGAATTCGAAAATTTCCGTTTTTTACATGTTTCTCGCTGGAATTTTAGAGAAATTCCTCATTTTTCTTGCTCTGGTCACTTCAGTTCCAATTTTTCTTGAGTTTCGCAGTAATCCACAAGTTTCGCAGACTTTTTAAGCTAAAAACTTTAGTTTTTGTCTTATTTTCAGCCGATTTTTTAGTTTTACCTCACCACAGTGAGTTTTCGAGCTAAATCTGTCTATTTTTAGGTTATTGGGCCTGCTTAAGTATGGTTTTTATCAATTTTTCTCGTAAATACTGCTAATTTGAAGCTGCGGGGCCCAAAATGGTCGTAGTTTCGCAACTTTTTCTCAAAAGTCTCGGTTGTTCGTAGTTTTTCGTAACATTCATTGAAAAGAATCAAATTCTTATCGAGTTTTTATGAATTCTGTGTACTTTTCAGGCATTTCAGACTTTTCAGCGATGAGAAGCTGAAAAAAGGTTTTTTCGCGAAATATTTACCGCTTTGTAGTCATTTCGCAGTGTTATGACACGAAAAAGTGGAATTTTCGCCAAATGTTCCAAGAAATTGCGATTTTCCACACAATTTTCGAGATTTTTGCGATAAAATTCTATAATTTCCGTCGAGAACTAAACATTCATAACATCTCAGTTCCCTCCGTTCCGACGTTTCTCCGCCAACTCGAATTCCCATAATTCCACCGCAAAAAATGTGTTTCTCGTCCAATATTTCAACATAAAAACGAGCAAAATTAAGAATTGCTCGTCCTCCCCCTCTCCAACAACACAAAACTTTTTCTCTTTTTGTCATAAAACAAGTTTAAGTATAGAAAGAGAACGAGAGAAAACTGAGAGAAAAATGGAAAAACAACAAGATGGAGACGGGGCGCCCCCCGATTTCTCTTTTTCTTTTCTCTTTTTCTCTCAAATTTATGGCCAGTCGACACGCAATGGAATTGATGGGAGCCGAGTCGACCGCAACGCGCCTCATGGCGTCGCGGACGCGGTTTTATTCGCAATTTTTTTTCATTTTCAGTCGTATTTTGGTGTCCTCTTATCAGTTGGAAATTAGATTCTTCTCGAATTTTCTTATCATTTTCTGTCCTATAGGTTGTTTCCGCTAGCCAAATTGCCCATTCAGCCATTTTTTTTGCTCTCAATAAGGAAATCATTAAGAATTCCTTGAAAAGTCTGCAAGAGGGAGGTCTCTCGTCCGCCGTAATTAGATTATGCTCTCGTCGCCGAGTTTTTGTGTGTATTTATGTGAGCATGATGTCATTTTTTTTGCTCAAATGCAGACTGAGCATCTAAAAAAGAATATGTCGTCATCTGAATGTATCTTTTTGAATTTCGGAAAGACTTGGAATAGCTAGTCATTAGTGGGTAGTCGAAAATAGACTGAATTTTGCAGAAAATCGAGGAATCTCGGATTCTGACCGCTATTCTGAGAGCAGTTTTCATATTCTGATAGCCTTCTGACTGCATTCGGCGGGATTTTTGAGCTTTTCAGAGCTCCAGAGACTAAAAGTCTGCATTCTGACGATTTTCAGCACTTAGATACTCTGAAAATCGGGATTTCCCAGAGTTTCAGAGTATTTCTGCCAGTTTCGCTCACTGGAAGCCTCTGGAAATGTTTTGAAAACACCTAGATTTGTGGTTTTCAGCAGACTTGTTACGGGCGAACCCGAAAAATGACATGTCTGGTTTTCTCCTTTGAAAGTCAGTTATTTCATGACTTGAATAGACTGATTTCGGCAGGAAAAACTGACTTTTGATGAAAAATGTCGATTTTTGAGCATTTTCTATGTCAAAAAGCGGCTTCCGGCAAACGCGCTGGAAAATCCGAAATGTGATTTACAGCGCCTAAAAATAATAATTCCCTGATATGAATCGCATTATCTGGATGGGTTTACTGTTTTACAGCTGAAATTGTCATTTTGATGAAAAATGCCGATTTTTGAGCATTTTCTGTGTCAAACGACGGTTTCCGACGTACTAATCATCGATTGGGCTGGAAAATCTCAAACGGGGTTTACGGTGCCTGGAGACAGTAATGTCTGACTGGTATTACTGTTATGGATCTGAAAATGCGATTTTGATGAGATATTGCTAATTTTTGAGCATTTTCTGTGTCAAACAGCAATTTCTGGCATACCACTCATCAGTTGGGCTGAAAAAATCCCAAATGGGGTTTACGGCGCCTAGAGACAGTAATGTCTGACTGGTCTTAGTGTTTTGGATCTGAAAATTCGATTTTTGAGCATTTTCTGTGTCGAAAATTCCATTTCGGATCTGAAAATGCAATTTCTGATCTGAAAATGCGATTTCTGATGAGATTATCTCGATTTTTGTGAATTTTCTGTGTCGAAAACTTCTTTTTCGGAGTATGAAGAGGTCACTCTAACTCTGCTATTCGGCCCGTGGACCAGATTCTAGAATTTTCTGAAAAACCAGACTCCTCTTGCAAAAAGACAACCGTGTCTCCCTCTTTTCGGAAAAAGTCCTTTCCTATTCGAGCAAAAAACGAATTCCATACAAATGACGTGTCTTTCTTTTCTCTCTCCCCGTCGTCCCCATGATTTATCGTGTCAGCGAGAGATGCTTTCAAAATATATATATGGGGGATGACGAAAACGTTATAAAACACAGGAAAACCTTCTCACTGGCCTTATTTCCGAAACCAAGATTCATCACGATTCGAAATTCGAGCCCCCTGCACACACCACGGTCATGACCCGGATTCAGTGCCAATTTCAATTTTTCTTCGTCCGACTGACGTCGTCTCGAAATATCAAGATCAATCCGAGAAGAAAGAAGACATTTTCTTTTCCGGTGGCTCCATTGAATTCGTTTTTTTTTTTCGCAATTCTTCTTTTTCTCGCCTCCATCCGTCGAGTCTCATTCCAGCAGTGTTATCTGAGAACCGCATCGTTTTGTTGGTGTGTTTTATGTGTTTCTTCTTTCTTTTTTCTCTCTTGTGAGAAAAAATGAGACGAAATTACAAAAAAAACGAGAAGAGAGACGGCTCCGGATGGAGTTTTTCCGTCGAATTTCAATTAGACCACGCCCACTTTCTGGAACATTCCGTCAAGTCGGGTTTCTTTTTGACACAATTCACAATTCCTTATTTTTCCCCTATTTTCGTCGAAAATGGATAATCTCGGATGACATTTTCTGAGATGATCATTTCATAATTGGAGATGTATACTCATAGTGTCAAGTCACGTCATCTGTTTCTGTTGTTGTTGTTGTGAAAATTGAGCCAATTCTGAAAATGTCAATTTCCTAAGGAAATTCTCCCTAACGGCACAAAACTTGGCACGCGGCCAAGTTTCTTGATGACTAATTTTCAAAAGTCATCAACTGACCCCCATCGCTCTCCGTCTTTTTCTCTCGGTCTCCCCATTTCCCCTTCTATTTTCATTTTTCCGTTCGAATCATCGTCTTGTCCACCAGACCTCTCTCTCTCTCCCCTTCGTCAGTTTTCCGTCCGTCGTAATGCAACCCCTCTCTCCACCCGCCGGATAGATAGATATAGATAGGAAAGAGAAGGACGAGAGAAAAGTTGTGGAGAGAACGAGAGAGATATGACAACAAACACAATTGATTATGCGGAAACCCGGTCTCCTTCCGTTTATCTCAACTCTGGGTCTCGTTTAGAGAGAGAGTGGAGGAATTATGCTTGGAGAGAGTGGAGAACGGATAAATAGGTGCGATCATCATCAATTTTTCCCCTCCGTCTCTTTTAAATAGCGACTTGATAATCCACGATAATTGCTGGATTTATTCTCCTTTTTTGTTTGGTTTTGGTGTTTTCTGGAGTTTTGGAGGTCTTTTGGGCGGTTTAGGCCCTCTCACGGGTTTGAAACGGCGTGAAACTTTTTTCAAGGTATGCCGAGTCTACAGAATTTCAGAAGACGTTGAGTCTAGCTAAATCTGTCAGAAATCTTCGACGTCAAAAACTCCAAAGTGAGACAGAAAACTACAAAAAACTGCTAAATTTTAGTTTTTCGGGAAGCCTGCCAAAAGGTGTGTACATTTGATTCTGACTTCTGAATCCCTCAGAGTCGAAATTTCTCCAGAAGGAAGTTTGGAGCGGTGCTGAAAGTTTCAGCTTTTCTCAACTAGCTCAATGACCTGAAATCCGCTCAAAAAGACTGAGAAAGTTCGCATCTGGGCCCTTACTAATCTGAAATTTCCAAAATTTTGGGATTTTCAGGGATATCAAGCCTCCCAGACAGTCTAAAGATCTCCAATCTTCATTAGAAGAATCATCTTTGATTGCTCTTTATACTTGTTTGCTTTTGGTCAGCTGGCATCACCACCACCATCATTATTTCTTCTTCTTCTTCTGTGTGTGTGGTAACTCCTCATCTATCTCTCTTTGCTCTCACTCCTACTCTAACTATCCTTATACCCATCACATGGCACACAGAAGGCAATAAGATCAATCTCGGCTCGAGAGAGTCGGTCGTATTTCATTTCGTAATCTCTTTACGATTCGCAATTATTTCGAAACGTCTATCGTCTCTCCACAGAAAAGAGAAAAAAGTCGGATTTGATTAAAAATGTAGAAAACCCATTACTTTTTATTGGTGTCGTAGTAGTAGTAGTACACACCAAAAAAGATTTTTCGCCCTTTTATTAGGTGTCGGAATTGGTTGAATTGGAGTCTGTAGCTCCTGAGCTTATAGGGCGGGATTTCAGAAGGCGTGACCATTGGCCGATGAGCTCGGTTAGCTCAGAGTTTAATTGAATTCGACCGGTCCCTCTTGACATTGCAACTTGCAAAAGAGAATGTTTCTCATCTTGTAGCCGTTTACTTTTTTTGGAAAAAAGTTTTGTGTGTCGTTGTCCACCAACCCCAATTTCTCCTCGTACTCGTCTCTTACATGGCAATCGGTTCGACAATCGACGGCGAAACGAACAAAACTAATCGCCTTCTCCTCGCCCCCCTTCTTTACCTCTTTTCCACCGGCCGTCGCTCCCCTCTTTCTCTCTCCTTTTACGGACACTACACCGTGCATACGAAGGGAAGAAGAAGAAGGGAGACGTGTCCTTGACAACCGCCCGTTTCATCGTTCTTTTCGTCTTTTTTTATGCGGAATACATTGTTTTTTCGTGGGAAAGGTTTAGAAGTTGTAGGATTCGCAAAAGTGGGTACTGTAGCTCGTTCGGGAGCTTTTTGTGCACTTTTGATACGTTTGGAGGCTTCTAGGACTTCATAGGTGTCTTCTGAAGTCTTTTTTTCAGTTTTTGGAGGTTTCTGGAGCTCCAAAACTTTTGAATACATGTTCCAGAGCTCTTGAAGTTGATTTTGTATCTTCAGGCGCGGTTTTTTTTTTCGTTGAGCTGCTGGAGCCATCAGAACTCTCCACTTTGCTTCTGAACTTTTTTCTCCCAGACGTCTTCAGACGTTTCTGGAGCTCCTATAATGCTTTTTGGACCTTTAGACGGTTTCAGAGCATTGGCCGGAGACTCCGGAGCTCTTATAGTGCTTTATGTAACATTTCTAGAATCTGGGACCAATTTTGGAACTTTTTTCTCCCAGACGTCTGAATCTCTGGATTCTGATCTCCTAGATTCTAGTCGGAGACGCTCTTCCTAATCCAGAAGATCCACTGCTCACTGACCACACCAAAAAATTTCGAAATACTCTTTCCGTTGTGTTGGCTCTTAGCTGTCCTATCCTATCCGCCACCATCACAGAGCACAAAATTGAACTAATGATGTCGTCTCTTCACCCTTTTCTCCCCATCTCTCGAATTCCCCAAAAAATTCGGTTTGTACTATTTATTAGTTGGTTAACACTGGTGGTACGGCACCCAGTTAGAGATAGGGAAGAGAGAGTAATTTGCATTCATACGCATCTTATTGTATATAGATATATATAGAGAACGAATGAAGAGAGAAGACACACGGCGGTGGTGGTCGACGACGTCGTCATATCTCTATCGTCTTCTTCGTCGTCGTCGTCCCCTTTGCCCCCCGTCTTCATCCCCTTGTTCTCGCATTTCGATCCTCATATACATACACTCATTTTGTGAGAAGAGAAGGAGGGGACTCCTTTTTATATGTTGAATAAGAAGTAGAAAAGAGAAAAGAAGCCAAAGTCGCCCCGTCGCGAGAAATGCTCAATTTCAAGAGCCCCTTCGGCCAATTTAGGCGGTTTTAGTGCCCGAGATGTGGTGACCTACCGAAGTGAAAAGAATAATCGAGACGACGTCATTCGCATTATTTCGAGAAGAAGTCCTTCTCCGCCACTTCTTCTTCTTCTTCCCTCCATTTTTTTTAGTTGCTCCATCCATCTCTCCATTGGCTGCGGTGCTCCCGAGCAGCTCCATGCCCGGAAATTGAGTTTTCCACACCCAAGCAGTCGAAGGCGCACATAGGCGAAGATGAGACGAAGAGGAAAGACATTCCATCCCCCCCCCCCCCCCCCCCATTTCGAGCCATTTTCACTTCGTCTTTCTTTCCGAAATTTTTTTGTTCACGTCTTTTTCTTAGAAACTGCAGAAGACTGTAACGTTGAGTCCCTATAACTTTGCGAATCTCGAGCGCAATCACCCCTATAGTGTGATTTTTCGAAAGATATGGAAAATAGAGGACCGGTTTCCGGTTTCAGTGTTGGCAGGTAGCGGAGGCGCCCGTAATGCACACACTGTTTTTCCGCGCGCGCTTCGTTTCGTTTTTCCCTCTTGTAATCACCCCCCGTTTTGCCAAAAACGGTTTTTTGCATGAGACGAGACCTGAAATTTGGAGTTTTGAGAGTCAAAAGACGTCAAAGACTCCAAATTGAGACAGAAAACTACAAAATTTGGTTTTTCTGCAGAATTTTCGATTTTCGGGAAGCCTACAATAATAGGGCTCTTCACCTCCGGAAAAATCGTTTTTTCCGGACATGAATAAGCCCATAAGTGTGTCCGAATATCCCGATGTCCGTTCGCTTCCAGAAATCTTCCAGAATTTGATTCTGACTTCTGAATCCTTCCTTCTGAATCCCCCTTTCTGAATACAAACGATCCCCTCCTTCTCTGAACTTTCCAAAGTACAATCTCGGAGTGATCCGTTCGTTTCCATTCTATCGAATCGGTTGTATCATAGATGTTGTCAAGGCCAACAACATCGTCTCCGTCCGTCTTCTCCCCCTTCGAAATAGGTAAAGAAGGGCATCCATTCCTCTCTTCTCCCTTTCTCTCGGTCTTCTTCTATCTGTCTTTATCCCCGTCGTTCGTCTTGTCCCTTCCCATTAACATCATCATCGTCGTTATGGTGCGCCCCCCCCCCCCCTCTCCACCAAAAGGGACTTTTTGGAAGAGAGACGCGGCAGCCAATCGATTATTTTTGTTTTGGACCGTAGAAGAGAGAGAGAGAGAGAGATGTCGCCGCCGCGCGCGCCCCGCTCCTCTTTCTCTCGCTCTCTCTCCATTTCATTTCGTTTTGCTTCTTCTTCTTCTTCTCCTTGTACCACCAACAGCCTCAGCATCAGCATCAGCACAACAGAACACTCTGCGTCTCTAATGATGGCCCCTTGTGTTGGTTCTTCTCTCCTCTTCGCGGCCTAACGGCCCGATGTGTGCGAAGCGAGAGGTTAGAGACGGGGAGAGCACAGTGAGTGTCCGCGCCGTGTGCTGTGTGTGTGTCTCTGTGTGCTGAAGAAGGCCTCTGAGCGTTAGAGGCCGCTGTGACGATTCCTGCGTCTCCACAAAAGACACGGTGTTTTTGGGAGTCTGACCGCCTGGTATCTGTCCTCGAAGACCCCCGTCTCTCTCTCTATATATACACAACACACACCGCCCCATTATTGTTTTTTTTCTCTGCAAGCCTTTTTCTTCTTTACTGATTGCAAATGGGGGTTGGCTGAAATAGAAATAGTAAAGTTTTTACTGATTTGGCTGGAATTCTAGTCAAGTCTGGAACGCCAATCAGACGGAATTTCTTTTCCGAAAAAAGAAAAGAAAAAGATTTCGAAATTCTGATTAGTCACCTTTCTCCTCAAGTCAGATGATAAGGGATCAAGAACTTTCTTCTTCTCACTTTTCTGTTTTCGACCCCGAATTTGTCAACAAGTTCGTCATTATTGTCGTCGTTAATCCCCCCCCCCCCCCCCCCCCCCCCATCATCATCATCATCGTCTTCTTCTCCCCATCTTCTTCTTCCTTTCATCGTCTTCATCGCCTTCCCCTACTCAGAGTTTCTAGAGAAACTAGAGACATGCTTCACTTTTGAATTAGATTGGCACAGCCAGAAAGAGAGAGAGAGGGCTCCGTCGCCCGGCCGCCGCGCCGTCGGAGACTTTTTGGAGCTCTCCAGCGACAACGGCGACAGGCGACGCCGTCTCCTCGTCTTTTTTCTATGAGGAGCTAGAGCATAGAGGCCAAGAGCACACACACACACAGAGACGCACACAACACGCACACACACTCACTCACAGTGTGTGTGTGTGCGTCGCGTTCTTCGCCTCCTTCATTTATCTTTCTCTCGAGGCTCTTTTCTCATAGACAGAGAAAGGGTTCTATATAGGGATGGCTCTCAAATGGAGAAAAAATGAGAGAAGAAGTCTTTTTTTTCTGATTTCGAAAGATTTCTTTCCAGAATCTGGAATAGCTCTGTTTCGTAATATTCGAAAGCAATCGCGCTCCACTGCGAATGTCATTGTTTCGCCATTGTCGGATGATTCATCATCGATTTGGCTACCCCCTTTGTTTGTTCCTTCCTTCTGTTCTATAGAATTTTCTAGAACGTTGTCGTTTCGTAATTCTTCGATTTTTCGGTGTCCGAAGCTTCTTTTACTAAAAAAATCCCAGGAATTTTTAGTGGGTGTTTGTGTGTTATCGAATTAAATGACGTCATTTGATAAAGTTCACCAACTTTACGCTTTTACTGGTTTAGAAGGAATTCGTCATTTTAGATGTAATTTTGGTAGTTTTGATGCTAAAAATGACGGTTTTTGGCTGAAAAATGATCGATTTTAGCTGAAAATGACCATTTTTATACCATGAAAACGCGAAATTTCGCTATAAACGACTATTTTGATGCTGAAAATGACCATTTTTATTCCATAAAACCGCGAAATTTCACTCAAAATTTGACCTACGAAATTCGAAATTCACGAAAAAATTGGCGCCAAATCTGCTCAGTTTTTCGATTCGAAAATTGTATTTTCTCTCTCCAGAACCTTCGATTTTTCTTTTTTTTTTCGTTATTTCATCACCGCCTGTTTTTCCCCAAAATCTCATTTTTTGACCGATTTTTTTCGCTTTTTCTATGGAAATTTGTTCATTTTCTCTCATTTTTCCACAAAAAATGCCAATTTTCCATCATTTTTCGGTCGTTTCGCTCTGAAAATGCTGAAAATCCGTGGGCGTTTTCCCCCCAGAAAAAAACGACTTTTGATCCCCAAAAAACCATTTTGCCCCCTTATCAGCCACGCCCCTTCACATATCAATTCTTCCCCTCTCTCAATTCCATGAATCACCCAGAAGGCATTTTCTGCAAAGCGATGTTCTTTTCTCTCTCCGTTTCTCTCACCACCCTCCACTTTTCACACACTCTCTCGCCTCCTGACTCATCGCTTTTCGTCCCGTTTTTTCTTACATTTTTCTTACATTTTTGTATAGTTTTCGATTCCTTTTGTTTCTATTAGAATCTATTATTTGCAGGGCTCTACGGGTGTTCCCCCCTCGCGTCTTTTTTTCTTCACACATAGAGATAGATGGCTGCGATTAGAAAGAAGGTGAGAAATAAGCAATTTCATTGGGAAAAAAGAGAAAAATTGGAGAGATAATGAGCTAAGAAAAATTCTCATTAAAATTCTCCAATTATCTCCTTCTTTTTGAAAAAAAATTGCGAAAAAAATACTAAAATTTTCAGTCTAAAAATAGAAAATTTTCAGTTGGTGATCGTTGGCGATGGAGCTTGCGGAAAGACTTGTCTGCTGATCGTCTTCTCCAAGGATCAATTCCCAGACGTGTATGTGCCGACTGTCTTCGAGAACTACGTCGCCGACATTGAGGTCGATGGCAAGCAGGTAAGACATTGTAATTCCGGTGAATAAGGCGAAAATTTCGGTGAAAAACGACTTAAATTGATTGAAAATGAAGGTTTTTTTCATGGAAAAATGTCGAAATTTTGGTGAAAAATTGCAATTTATGAGAGAAAATTGAGTGAAAATGAAGGTTTTTTGCGAAAAATTAGCTGAAAATGGCTATTAATGGCTATTTTTCAACTGAAAATGACGCTTTTTGGGCTTAAAATAGTGTCGGTGAGCTGAAATTTCGCATTTTCAAGCAAACTGAAACTCAATCACATTTTCTCAATGTCAGCTGGAATTTTTGCGATTTTCAGTCATTTTTTGCGTCTCTAACGAGTTTTTTGCAGCGAAATCGGATTTTTCGCGTTTCCGAAGCCCAAGAAGCGGATTTCCGAAAATCCGCTGAAATGGATCAAAAACTTGATTTCAGCGGCTCAAAAAGACTGAAAACCTCGTAAAAATCTTATTTTTGACAATTTTCCGCTGATTTCAGCGATTTCAGACAGCGATTCTGCCATTTTTCAACAAATTTCGGCATTTTTGAACTCATATCGAGCCACAGCTATCTGGCTGCTCTATAGCCCATTTTCGCCAAAAATCGCTATATTTTTTGCGAAATTTCCCGCAGACAACTACAAATGTTCGCCTAGCAACCCTCCCCTATTCCCCTCTAATAAATAACAAATTTCTAATCGTTTTCCCACTTGTTGCAGGTCGAACTTGCTCTCTGGGATACAGCCGGACAAGAGGACTACGATCGTCTTCGTCCACTCTCGTATCCAGATACGGACGTCATTCTGATGTGCTTCTCGATCGATTCGCCAGACTCGTTGGAGAACATTCCAGAGAAATGGACACCAGAAGTCAGGCATTTCTGCCCCAACGTGCCAATCATTCTCGTCGGAAACAAGCGAGACTTGCGCAGCGATCCACAAACCGTCAGAGAATTGGCCAAGATGAAGCAGGAGCCGGTCAAGCCAGAGCAGGGAAGAGCCATCGCTGAGCAGATTGGAGCATTCGCCTATTTGGAGTGCTCTGCCAAGACTAAGGACGGAATTCGTGAGGTTCGTTGGTTTTACTGAAAATTTGTGGAAAAAACTGAAAATCGCACTAAATTTAGGTATTTATAGCCACTGATAGCATATAGAAAGGCTGAAATTGAGTACGATGCTCAGAATCTGTTGGTATCGGATTTCGCTGGAAATTGGTGAAAATTGTCGAAATTTCAGCTAAAATACTCAAAAATCTTGAGTTTCAGTGCCATTTTGACAACTGAAATTCTTAAAACATTGCTGAAATTTTGTCGATTTTTAGCAAATTCTCAGCCTCATAGCTTGATAGATGATAGATGACTCGTTAAGAAGACTAGGCATAAGAATTTCAGCACCAACTCTGCGATTTCCAGCTCGAATTGGCTTGATTCTGTAATTCACTTTACCCATGAATCCTGATAGCGAGATTAGAATTTCAGCTCCAATTCGTCGATTTTCTGTCGTAATTTCTATAATTTTGAGCAGTTTTCTCCTGAATTTCGTAAAATTACGACGCAGTTTCTAGCAGCTCGAACTCTTTTTTTTTCTTCATAGGTATAGACGGCTCGTAGTAATGGCGGAGTCGATAGGAATTTCAGCGCTGATTTGACCGCTTTCCGATGGTTTTGAGCAGTTTTAACCACAATTTCGACGGTTTTCGCCAGTTTTTTTTTCCGATTTTAGACTGCCCAGTGTCTCCTGATATCATTTTTAGGCGGTTTGACTCATTTCCAGCTTCGTAGCTCATCTCATAGCCTAATTATCCCTAATTAGCTTTGTGCTAAAAATCCCACTGAAAGGCACCAAAATTTCGTTAAGAATGCTCTAGAATAGCGTCAAAATTCTCAATTTTCCGCATAAATTACTCCATTTTTGCATTTAAAAACCTCCAGTCATTTTCAGACTCAGAATCATGTCTTTAGCTCTTAAAATCTCATTTTTGACTCAAAAATTTTGACGGATTTTCCTCAAATCTCGGATTTTCTCACTCAACTTATTTCTTTTCAGGTATTCGAGAAGGCGACACAAGCAGCATTGCAACAGAAAAAGAAGAAGAAGAGCAAGTGCATGATCCTCTAAATGCTCGAATGCCCACCAAAGAAATAATTCATTCATTTTCATCGCCCCGCCCCCTTTTCACGCTGTGCATCAATCAATCATTTCGATCGATATCTGCTCTCTCTTTTCTATAAATGTTTCCGTTTTGATCCAATCCAAACACTTTTAAAATTTTTTATTTTCTTCTCTCTTTCCCCATTGAAATTGAAATCCGCGCTCCTCTATTCCAATCACACATCTCCACTTTCTATTTCCTTTTATAGCTTTTCGCTTGAATTCCCCACCCCCAACTCTCCTTCACAATTCAAAACTGTGTTATTCGACGCTTCCTCTCCTTCACACAAATTTCTCTTTTTTTTTATAATTACGTTTTTTAACCCTCATATTCATCCACTAATTTCTCTTTTCTCTCTCTAAATTTCTCTTTTTTTTTCAAAGAAAAAATCTTAATTTCGCCCCACCGCTACTTTCCTATCTTAGCTTCAATGTAACTGGTTTCCCCCCTCACCCATCTTTTTCCTTGAAGATTCTGCTCTGGAATTTCAGATTTGAGGTTTCTCGCAGAATCTTCTGGAATTTCTTCTCTTTTTTTTCTCTCTCGATTAATTTAAGTGCGAAAAATTTGTAACATTTTCCCCCTTTTCCTTCTATCTCTCGCAAAAAATTACCGCTCCCCAAAAAATCACCACATCTTTAATTTTTTTTTGAATGACAGCAAAGTTTTCCTCTTTTCCCTTCCTTCTCTCTCTCTCCGTCTCCACACATTCATTATTTTATTTGTGACCGTTTTCTTTTCGATATTATGTAAGGAGAAATGAATAAGTATTGGAAGTCTTCTGAGCGTTTTGTGCATTTTGAGCAATTTTCAGAGAAACAAAATTTGCAAATATGACTCTCAGCTGCTTGCGCCGACCCGGAAAAAGGCGAGTTATCTACGCCTCACACCCCCCTCATATTTCAGCGGTCTCGTGGTGTAGTGGTTATCACATCTGTCTAACACACAGAAGGTCGGTGGTTCGAGCCCGCCCGAGATCAGTCTTCTTTTTTTGGTTTTTGTTTTGAAGAGGATGTGAATGGGAAATGGTTTTTGAGATGAAAAATGAGGTATTTCAGAAAAAACAACTGTTTTGGAATACAACCATATCAGAATTTCAAAAATTGATTCAATTACTATGGAAATTCTGAAACAGAAAAATTTGCGAAATTTCAAATTTTTGTTCCAAAATTAGCACAGAAATCGGAGAAAGCGCAGAGAAATGTGTCTTTAAAAATCTGTTTGCGTTTTAGGCTCCGCCCCCAAATATGGGAGTGGGGACACATTTTCTGCGCTGGACGCTCCACAGGTTACTGTACTTGATAACGCTGCGGAGGCGGAGCCTAGAATAAAAGCGATACTTAATTTTGAAAAAAAGCAATGATATACGAGATGTGATAAATTGGTATCATCAGAATTTCATAAATATCACATATTTTAATGGAGTTTCTGAAACAGTCAGTCTCTAACATATCAGTTTCAGAAAATTATTAAAGAATAGTGGTTCGGAGACTCTAAGATATTGGAACGCAAGATATGCAAAACTGAAAGAATTAATGAAATTTTGGAAACCACTTATATTTTTTTCAAGACTGACTAGGGAAGGCCTCCAGGTGACCGTGGAGTTATGGGTCGTGACCTATATCGTAGGAAAGCTGAGAAAACGCTGATTCCAAATATATATTCAGTTTTTGCCCTCGAGGCCTGGTATTCGAGAAAAACGAGGTCAAAGTTTGGACCCCTGACAAGTCATTACCTTACCAACGTGTTAAAAATATCGGCAGCGTGGCGCAGGTGGTAGTGAGGCGGTGTGGCATGAGAAAGGGTGTGGGTTCGGTCCCGGCCACGCGAATTATTTTTTTGCATTTTTTGTAATGAACTTTTAAGGTTCTCTGACCAGGTCTGTCTCACTTTTTCAATATTTGGATAATGTTTTATTGATTTTCAAGTAAAAATAACAAAATTTTTGAACAATTGTTTTTCAAAAGTTTTCAAAAATTTGTCCATCATTTGATGGTCGAAAAGTGATGAAGTACTAGGAAAATTTTTCTCGTCTTTTTTGTTTCAAATGGCTTATATTCACATAGGAATCAATAAAACATTATCCAAATATTGAAAAAGTGAGACAGACCTGGTCAGAGAACCTTAAAAGTTCATTACAAAAAATGCAAAAAAATAATTCGCGTGGCCGGGACCGAACCCACACCCTTTCTCATGCCACACCGCCTCACTACCACCTGCGCCACGCTGCCGATATTTTTAACACGTTGGTAAGGTAATGACTTGTCAGGGGTCCAAACTTTGACCTCGTTTTTCTCGAATACCAGGCCTCGAGGGCAAAAACTGAATTTATATTTGGAATCAGCGTTTTCTCAGCTTTCCAACGATATAGGTCACGACCCATAACTCCACGGTCACCTGGAGGCCTTCCCTAGTGAGTGGTTTTTTCAATCTTTTTTTAATAAACGTACTGCAAAGCTGTTAATCCTCTTTTTTGGTTACTTTCGACTGAAATATATGAGAAAACCATCCTGTCGTTTTATCAGCAACTCAAAAACAAACCGATTTTAATAGAGATTCTGAAACAGTCAAATTTTGACAGTATAGTCTGGTCCCGACATCGACAATGACTATTTCGCTACTTTTGACTACTCAAAAAAACTATTGAAACATAGTGTAGAGATCAGAGGAGACGCAGAGAAATATATGTTTTCAGTCACTTTTAGACATTGTAATTGTGTTGTATCAGAGTGCAAAAATGTCGGTAGTATTAGAAAGTACGCCAAATACCGAACTAACTTGACCGCAAATTGCGGTCCGCAATCCGCTATCATATTGAAATGTTTATGAAACAGTAACACTTTTCTGTTTCAAGAAATTAATTTTGGAATTCATAACTTATCGATAACAATGAGAGGATGTGAACTTTCAAGCCAGAAAAACGGGAATTTACTGTTAGAGAGCTTGGCTTCATTCTCGATGAAAAGCTCGTTAAAAAAAAACAAATTTCGCGATTTACTCTACATTTAAATCATTATGTAACACAAACGTAAGGTTACTTTTTCGTTTTATAAAACCTTTACTATGCCCTTTTCAGAGTATGGGACTTCCATTTCCAAGGCGACCGAAACTGTAAAATCCAGAGAGGCTGTGCAAAATACCTTCAAGAAAAGAGTAATGTATAGAGCCTCTCTACGATCGGAATGAAGTTAATCGTGTTGAACTTGAACTATCCGTGAAAGAGTATCGGGTTTTTATCAGGGTTGGGAAATTCCCGGCCGGCCCGGCTCCTGTAGAAATTTGAATATTGTTGAAAATTTTTTGAAATTTTTTTTGATTTTTTGCAAAAAACGTCGAATTTTCTACTATTTTTTGGAAAACCGATAAAAACTGAAGCGTACAAGAATTTCGACTATTTTTTTATAAAAATTTTCAAAAAATTGTGAAAAAATTGTCCACATTTTTGAAGCCCGGCCAGCCCGCCCCGGGCTGGCCCGGAATTTCCAAACCCTGGTTTTTATCTGTTCGCGTTTTAGTTTTCGCTCCCAAAAAGTGTGAGTCGGGACACACTTTTTGCGCCGGACGCTTCACAGGTTACAGTACTGTTGAAAAATGTCTCTTTTTCTCAGAGTCTCTCAATTCCGCACACAATTTTCTTCGGTTTCGGTTGAGCGTGATTGTAAAAAGCGTGCCGTGCTAATAAGTATCATTGAAAATGCGGAAAGCGGAAAGTCAGGTACGGAAAGCAATGCGAAGAACTTGTATCAGTAGAATTTAATATCACATACTTTAATGGAGTTTCTGAAACAGACAGTCTCTAACAGATCAGTTTCAGAAAATAATTGGAAAATAATGGTTCGGAGATTCTAAGATATTGGAATGGAAGAGATGAAAAACTGTTAAAATTGGAAACCACTTCAATTTTTTGCAAGGCTGAATAAAAAAGGTTTTCATTAATCATTTCTATGTAACACGCAATAGATTGGTGATTAGCAAGTAATCAATAATCTTTTTTGAATATTTTCAACCTCTGAAGACCACATACATTCAAATCAGCACCTCAAAAAATAAGCAGTGTTTAATAGAGATTATGAAGCAGTCAAATTCTAACAGTTCTGACTTTTTGTTGGTTAATTGATACTCCAGGCGGAAAGATACTGATACGCAACCGTATTCGTATCAGCACTTTAATTTTTAAATAGAGATTTTAAATAGAATTTTAAATAGAGATTCTGAAACATTCAAATTTTGACAGTATTGTCGGATTCCGACATCGACAATGACTATTTCGCTACTATTGACTACTCAGAAAAACCATTGAAATATAGTGTAGAGATCAGAGGAGACGCAGAGAAATTGGTGTTGTCAGTCACAGTAGTTATCGTATCAGAGAGCACAAATGTAGCAGAGTTGTACGGAATGCCATTTTTCAGTTTCCGGAATACGGAATCCGGAATCGGAATGCCGAAAAAACCCGGAATTCGGGAATTTCGAAATCCGGAATTCGGAATGATTCGATAAATTTGCAGGCCAAGTCTTTTTTCGAGTTTTTAAAAATTATATATAAAGTTTAAAACTACGTTTTAGGATCAAAACCAGAAAAGAAGTACTATAGTTGTCTTTTAAACTCAAAAAAATTATAAATTTCAACTTTTGGATTCCGGAGGGGGTATTTGAGTTTAGAACTCGGAAGAATAGAACTGCGACAAAATAAAACTGTGAAAATATAGAACTGACTAAAATAGAACTGAACAAAGTGGAACTACGAAAAAATGGAACTGCTACAAAACAGAGCTTGACAAAATAGAACTGAACACAATGGAACTGCTACAAAATAAAACTGTTACAAAATAGAACTCTAGTTCGAATGGAGCGCGTTTGCATTTTTTTGCAAAAATTCAATTTATTTTTGACTTTTCTCAAATAAATTCATACTTTTCATCGAATAATTGTTCAAATTGAAAAAAAAGTCGTTCTGATTCTTCTAAAAAGAAAAAATGCAAACGCGCTCCATTCGAACTAGAGTTCTATTTTGTAACAGTTCTATTTTATAACAGTTCCATTGTGTTCAGTTCTATTTTGTTGAGTTCTGTTTTGTTGCGGTTCTAACTTTCACTGTTCCACTTTGTAACAGTTCTATTTTTGCCTGTTCTATATTTTCACAGTTTTATTTTGTCACAGTTCTATTCTTCTGAGTTCTAAACTCAAATACCCCCATTCCGGAAAAAGGAAATTCAAAAAACCGGAACATGGCACCTTTACTAACTCTTTTACTCGATCGCGATCGCTTAGAAATGGTTATGAAACAGACACTCTTCTGCACAGGGGCACGAGACGTAAGGTCCGCAACGAAAAGTTTTGAATTTACCGCGCCAATCGCGTTGCGCGTGCGTCGCGTTTTTCATTGAAAGATACGACTAACACACGCTAAACTTGAACTTGGCACTTAGCCAAGTCCTTTTTTGGCACCGTGCCAACCGCTGTGAGGCGGAGCACGTTTACGTGGCCGTGCGATTTGCACCCCTGTGCTTCTGTTTCATGGAATTGATTGTTAATGTATAAATGCAACTTTTGGCGGCTCAAGTAGACCTAAATTAATGTTATCGAAATTATAATATTCATGAAAAAGTACAATTTTTGTATGATACAACAACTTTCGATACCGTTATATGTAAATAATCAAATATCATCAACACAACTGAGAATCACAGAACGAGCCTGAAATACAGATACAAGCCATAGTTGTCAAGCCCCGGTCAGCAAAATCAGGGCCGGGCCGGGCTTAAGGCCCGGTCCGAAGGCCCTGGCGAATTGGCGCGAAAGTCAAAGTCAAATTTTTTGAAATTTTTTGAAATTTTTTCGCGAAAAAGTCAAATTTTCGAATAGAAAAAGGGTCATTTTTTGAAGCCGGCCTTGAAAATTTTCTACCGGACTGGCCCGGGCCTTGACAACTATGATACAAGCTGATTAGGATGAAAACATTATACCCCGTTTGAAAACGTATTGAAACTGGAGCATTTACGAAAAAAAAACTCTTGAAGCAGGAAAAACTAAAAACTTGGCGCAACTTCTTTGTTTACCGTACGCTTAGCCGCATAGATTCCATCAGCTCTTGGTGACCGTTCACCACTCTCTGTTTCGTTAATCCCATTAGAGTTCTAGTTTCATGAACATTATAATGTTCATTTAACTAGAACTTTTTTCTGATTCAACAACTTCAAAAACATAAATAATCGTATTTTTTCCGATGTCATTGTAATTCCATTATCCCAAGTTTGTTTCCGAGTTGTATCGAATGACTAGAAAATAAACAACATTTTTTGAAGTTTCGAAACAGATTATTTAAAAAATTGAAAAATGGAAGTGTAGAAGAATAACATCACTGAACGATCACACTCACCACTTTAAAATATCATAAACTAAAGAACATTAAAATTTATATAAGTCAAAAAAAGCAAATGAGCTTACCAAAACTGTAGGAATTTTTTTTTAAACATGACAATTTTTGAAGTGTTGATTTCAGAAACATCATAGATGAAGAGGGGGGCCGAAATAGAAGGAGCTGCAGAGAAATCTGACCTTATTTTTACCAGACTTGTCACGGGCAGGGCCGGGTAGAAATCAGGAAACATCTCGGCCCGGCCCGGCCCGCTCGGCTCGTTTTGAAACACTTTGAGTTTTTGAATTTTTTTTGGATTTTTTTGAAATTTTTTGAAAAATGTGAATATGTATGATAATTTAAGCATTTTTACTCTATTTTTCGAAAAATTTCAAATAAAATTTGGTAAAAACGGGTTCCCATTTTTGAATCCGGGCCGACCGGGCCGGGCCGGGCCAAGATAAATTTCGGCCCGGCCCGATTTTTGACAAGTCTGATTTTTACGCCGATAAGGTGACTTCATGATCATTCCTAGTGAGTGTTCAAACGGTTTTGATAAAATATTATACATACGAGAGTCGGATTGAAGTTGAAATGAAAAATAGGATTTGATTGAAGAAACAACTTGCCAGTCAGTTTGAAAAGTTTATGAAACTGAACTTTTAATAAACAATTCAGATTGTTTTTTAGAAGCTTTTTCCAAGCAATCATTACCGACCCAACCAGTCAGTCAATTTACAGAATTGAAGAAACGGTGATAGAGTATTACGAAATTTCTGAGAATTTCCGAAACAGTGATAGGGTTTCTAGCCATTTTCAAGACTAAATAGTATTAACATTGCGAAACTTTCGGAAGTTCATGAAATTCACAAGAGTTTTGGAAGATATGAAACATATAACTATTCTGATGAGAACTAGTTAAAACCGTTCAAAATTTTTTGTCAGACACCATTACTATAATGATATACTTGTGGAGAAACCCTCATCTATTATTGTACTGAAACTGGAACATCTAACATGATGATTCCGAAGTAAAATACCAATTTGTCGAAAAAATTATAAAAGGAAAGTTGATGTTACATATATTGAAAAATGAGCTCGAAATTGATATTTCAGTTGTGCCCGAAACTGGAATGTTCTGTTTCGGCATTGTGATGTGTCTCCGAGTCCTCTAAAGTAAATTTGTATCATTTCCCGGACTGTCGTGGCAAAATGATCACTTTTTATTGTTTGTTATAATTCACGCAACAGCTGTACAAAGCAGAGTTGCATGGAAGTGAAAATGTCTTATCCGGAAGTCGGAAGTCGGTAGTGAATTTCCTTATCCGGAAGTCGGAAGTCGGAAGCGATTTTCCTTACCCGGAACTCGGAAGTCGGAAGTAGGAAGTGAAAAACCGGCCGGAAGTCGGAAGTTGGAAAATTGACTGAGTAAGTTTTGAAACAGATTTTTCAAACTCACAACTGTAAAAGTACGCGTTTAGTGGGAAGGAACAAGGGACATAGAAGCTACAGGAAGGTTATTTGAACAGAAAGTTTAGCTCTGCCCTTTCAATGCCACGCCGCTAGTGAGACATGAAATTTCGACAACGTGAAAAATAAACTGAAAAAGTAGAAACTTTTGCCATTCTTGATTGAAATCAGACCTTGATTTTCAGTGATTTTTCTTCATGGTTAGTACTGAAACGCCTAGTTTCGAAACCTTCAGAGACAAAAATTCAGTTTTTCAGAGTATTTCTGAAACAATGATTGATGTATCATTCGTAACCGGAAAAAATATCTTGTTGTTCCGCTCAATTACCAGAGTTTCGATAGAAATATTCACGAGCTTTTTGGAAATTTTGAAACATAATTTTCTGGAAAAAAACTTATAAAATATTACTTTTCAATACCAATCATATAGAAACCTCACGGAATCGTGAACAGAATATAAATGCTTAAGACACATTCTCTGTGAAACTCGAGGACCGAGCTGTTACCCACTGTACAGAAAAAAGTCAAACCGCTTTCTATGGGTTGGCATTATGCATAGTGAGTACCCAGACAACTAATAACACATTGGTCCATATTTCATTTGGCTCCGCCCCCTACCGTCTAAAATAGCCCCCAAGGAAAGTGAAAATTCTAAAAAAAAATCTGAACGTTTTTTCGATTAAATTTTAACGGGAACGAATAAAAAACGTTATTTTAAGCACTTTTTGTGTTCATACCATATTCTTAGCACCTCATTTTCACCGAGAAAAAATGTCATTTTTGTAAAATTTTCTGGTTTTTTTCAAACTTTTGTTTATATCTCAAAAATCTTACGTTACGGGAGATGAGAACTTTTCAGATTCGGAATCTACATAAAATTTGGAGTATTATAGGTTGTGTCCGGTCAAAAATCTCGGGACACCTATTTTTGCTACAGAGCAAATTATTAAACACTGCCTATATTACTCCAAATTTTATGTAGATTCTGAATCTAAAAAGATCTCATCTCCCGTAACGCAAAATTTTTGAGATATAACTAAAAGTTTGAAAAAAACCCGAAAATTTTACAAAAATGGCATTTTTTCTCGGTGAAAATGAGGCGCAAAAAGTATGGTTCAAACACAAAAAATTTTTAAAATAACGTTTTTTATTTGTTCCAGTCAAAATTTAGTCGAAAAGACTTTCAGATTTTTTTTTAGAATTTTCAGCTCCCATAGGTGCTATTTTAGACGGTAGGGGGCGGAGCCAAATGAAATATAGACCAATGTGTTATTAGTTGTCTGGGTACCCACTATCCATAATACCGACCCATAAAAACTGGTTTGACTTTTTTCTGTACAGTGCCATGCTCGAGTTTCACAGAGAGTGTGTCTTAAAGAGGTCAAGTACCGCTCCAATAGAGCTCCCACAAAATATTGGAACACGCTCGGCACTCTGCTCCGACTTATGGGCTCTCAAAGTTTGGCTCAGATTTAACACAGCAAACCTCATTTCCTCTCTTCTCAACAGTTTCCAAAATCTCACTTCCCAAGGTCTCTTCCTGTGGGTGCCAAATTTTTTCAAAAATTTTTAAAAAATGCAAAAAAAATATTTTTTCAATACTTCAAATTATTTATTTATTTAGTTTATTTGTTTAGAATACGTACGTGAAAATACGTGGAGAGGTCAAGGGGGGGGGAACTTGAAATAAACAGAGGAAAAAATAGTGAACACGTGGAAGGAAGATGAATTGTTAGTGTTATTGGATGGGCGAATACTTATTCATGTCAGTTGTACCGCAATGTTTATGAATACTTAACGTTTCATAGAGTTGGATGAGTAACTATTTTACTGAGGACGCGGTGAGTGAAAAATTGTTCTCGTATTTTAGATCTTGGAGTTTTCCAATGATAGAGGTGGCCTCGTCTGGTATTGTGAGATGAAAGTTGAAAATAATTGGTATAGTCAATATCTATTTTTCCTATTAATAATTTACCGAAGAAGCATTTATCAAAACCGGCTCGCCGAGAAGATAAAGATTGAAGTTGAAAATTCACTAAACGTTGGTCTGCCTGGACGTACTTTGGGTCAGTTCTCAGTATTCTTTTACCACAAGTTCTAAACATAATCCTACGCGTGAAATTGCTTTGAACTGATTCTATGTTTTTAATTGTTTTACAACTACCTGGATTAGTTACGACTGTGCCGTATTCCAATATTGGACGCACAAATATTTTGAAAAGTAGGGTGAGAAGGCGGATGTTGTTACTATGGAACGACTTAAATACTGAAAAAGCGGCGAAATTTGCTTTCCGTCCGTATTGTTGTACTCCAGTGATCTTTAAAGGTGTGCTTCTCATCAACCAGAAATCCTAAATCTCGGACACAGCATTTTCTATTATGAAATTTAATGATAAAATGAGTATGAAACAATAAAAAAATCCTCAAAAATCGTTCAAATAATGATGAAACTACACTGCTCGACACAAGTATACAGCCACTTCATTTTTCAAATTTTTTTCATAAATGAGAAAGTCTTCCATGGAATCTCAAATGCAGAAAAATACTGCTCCGGGGGCATAAAATTATGCGATAGAAAAAATTAGATTCCTTTCCGTATTTTTCGAAAAAATTGATTTTTTGTGGAAATCAGCTTTTTTCGACGCGACATAAGTATACAGCCAGTAACTGAAAAATGGCGTAGAAGTTCAAAACTGTGTCAAATTACCAATAATCATATTTACAGTCCAATAGTGACTGTTTTGATGCAGTTTCTGACATTTCAAGTTAAGAAATTTAAAAAAATTTTGAGCACATCATGGAGAAATTTGCAAAAAAGCTTGTAACGCATTTATGAATTTATTATCACCCTGACATTTTTGTTAGCAATAAGAAAACTACAGGATTTATCTGGAATTATGTTTTGAACCTGTTTGAAGAACTTCTATCACTCGATGAAATAGGGATTTGTGGTCTTTTATTACTAATTCTTTGTTTTTCATGTATGCTTTCTCACTTTGGTTAAAAAATAACAATCAGAGGTGAGATTCACGTTAGTCCAGTATAATTTTACAACTCTAGGGTTTTTCATGAACATTTATTCCACATCTTACCGGAATAAAACTTGCTTACTCGATGTCTGGAGAGGCGTCAGTGAAAGAAACTAGCTGCCAACAAATGCAGATAAACGACAAGATAAGTATGGGCAAAAAAGAGTCCTGAAAGGTTAAAACATTATTGTAGTTCAAGAAACCTATGGCGTAGTAGGTGATTTAAACCTATAGACCCATAAAAATTTTGTTATTCGGTTGTTTAACCCAGTGACTCCGTTTTCAAATTTACATCCCAACTTTCTTAACAAAAATGCCATCCCTGGTCTCGAGTAAGCAAGTTTTATCCCGGTAAGATGTGGAATAAATGTTCATGAAAAACCTTAAATATGTAAAATTATATTGGGCCAACGTAAATCTCACCTCCGATTGTTATTTTTTAACCAATGTGAGAAAACATACATGAAAAACAAAGAATTAGTAATAAAAGACCACAAATCCCTATTTCATCGAGTGATAGAAGTTCTTCAAACAGGTTCAAAACATAATTCCAGATAAATCCTGTAGTTTTCTTATTGCTAACAAAAATGTCAGGGTGATAATAAATTCATAAATGCGTTACAAGCTTTTTTGCAAATTTCTCCATGTTGTGCTCAAATTTTTTTTAAATTTCTTAACTTGAAATGTCAGAAACTGCATCAAAACAGTCACTATTGGACTGTAAATATGATTATTGGTAATTTGACACAGTTTTGAATTTCTACGCCATTTTTCAGGTACTGGCTGTATACTTATGTCGCGTCGAAAAAAGCTGATTTCCACAAAAAATCAATTTTTTCGAAAAATACGGAAAGGAATCTAATTTTTTCTATCGCATAATTTTATGCCCCCGGAGCAGCGTTTTTCTGCATTTGAGATTCCATGGAAGACTTTCTCATTTATGAAAAAAATTTGAAAAATGAAGTGGCTGTATACTTATGTCGAGCAGTGTATTCACTCAGTAAAAAGAAAAAAGAAAAATGCCCTGCATGGGGTTAACAAAAATAGGGAAAGAAACAAAAAACCTCCGTAAACAATAAAACAATTATTATTATCCGAGAGAAGTCCGAGAGCTTCGGAAGAGCTGCTGCATGCCGCGGCCAGCGTGTCCGTATACGGTCCGCGCGCGGACGTCTGCCGCCCATTTCCCCTCTTTTTGCGAAGTCCACGCTGCGTCCATATACAATCCGCCGCGGACTCTATACGGACGGAAAATAGGACTGAATCCAGTCGAAAACGTGACAAAGGGTGGGAAGTGACATTTTGGGAACTGTTGAGAAGTGAGGAAAGGAGGTTTACTGTGCTAAATCTGAGCCAAACTTTGAGAGCCCATAACTCAGAGCAGAGTGCCGAGCGTGTTCCAATATTTTGTGGGAGCACTAGTGGAGGGGTCCTTGACCTCCTACCAAAGTTTCATCAAATTCCAAATTTACAAGTGTTTGGGGTTCCCTTGTTAAGAAACAGTGACACTATCCTTATTTCATGAAATTGATTAAAAATTGCAAATGACAAAATGAAGCGGTACTCAGCTGACTAATTCGCATAATTCAGAAAAATTTTCAATTTTATTTTTATATAATCAAGTAGAACTGAACCAATATCATTAAAATTATGATATTCGTTGAACAGAATAATTTTTTCTGTTTCATCAATTTCAGAAAAGTTAGTATTACTATTTTTTCGATAATGGTATGTTAATTAAATCAAATCTTATCCATATTCCTCTAGAACTGATAATCACAGAAGGATCTAGAAAGTCCATGTAAAAACTACAAGATTCAAAAATCCAAACTTTCGGAAATTTCAGAAAACTGCTGAAAGGACGGGATGTCGGATTTATCTGCCAAATATCACACTTCAACAAGAAGATGAACCAGTGATGCACGGAAGACAAACATTTAAAAATGGTAGATAAAACTATTCAAAATTTTACGGACGATGAAAACAAGTTTGTTTTTTAAAAAAACGGAAAAACCGTAGTTGAAGATTTTCATGGAAGACGGGATTCAAAAGGATGATGAAAGACTTCCACGAGTCTCTGATGGATACTTCAAATGTATTTCTGAAACAATTTGCAAGTTTCGAATAATGGATTGTGAAAGGCCATTCGACCTCTTCTGGTCGTTGGTCCCTTTCTTATTCTATCGTCCGAGTTTCCGTCACTCTTGTGGCTCTTCCGTCTTGCGGATGGTCACAGAAATTATTTGTTTCGCTCACTAAATTATCGAAATCACAATGATATGAGATAAATCTTTGATGTCGTTAATGCAACAGTAATTTTCGGTGAGAAAATGAAGAAAAACCCACAATAATTCTAGAGATCAGATGAGACGAAATGCGAACGTTTTCAGTTATGTATAACAATTCATGCGGAACAGGTGCTACCTTGACGGCATTGAGCTAAAATATACAGAAAAGTATATTTCCACCATCCTGTTCCAACAATCTCAGAAAGAGTAGTTTACCTATTTTTGTCGATACTTTGGTCGCTTTAATCGCTTTGAACCATTCACAGATTGAATAACTGACCGGAAAAACCCATTGGGCCGATCAAATAATTTTGAAACATTAAGCATTATTTCATACTCTAGGTTCTTTATCAGAGTTGCATGGAAGTAAACTCGGAAGTTAGACGGAAGTGAGTTTTATTTCGACAATATAAAATGAACGGATCCCCTACCAGTAGACTTGAAAAAAGAGCTGATTTTGAAACCCGGAATGTCCCGGAAGTCGGAAGTCGGAAGTGAAGATTTTTTCAGGTCTACTGGTAGGGGATAGGTAAAATGTTGGAATTTTCTATGCTCGAAAGGTAGTAATACCATCAATACAACGTATTCACTTCATATTTTTGCAGTCCGTTTTATATTGTCGAAATACAACTCACTTCCGTCTAACTTCCGAGTTTACTTCCATGCAACTCTGTTCTTTATAAAGCTGTCAGAAAACTACGAATTATTGTAACACTCGAAATTCGCACGCTTTTTGGTATGTTTGAAACATCAAGTTTTTATATGACAACTGAAAAAACAACATTTCCAAGGTATCTGGAACAATAAATGTTTTGCTTAAAACCAAGTCGTTTAGAGCGTCAGAACGTCAGCATTACAGACCAACAGCTCCAACCTATCTTTTACATATTAAAATGATTTGTAAGAAAATACGATTTTTCTGATTCTACAACTTCATGAAGATAAATATCCTAATTTCATCGATTAAACCGGGAGGCAATAAAAATTTACTGTTTGAGAAAACTCATGAGAGGACATCCGTAACAATACAAAAACAATCAATCATGTGTATTTGAAAATGCAAGGGAATTTCAAAGTTGGAATAAAGTAACTTTCTACATCAATACTCACAAGTTTTTGAAAGTCTCGAAACAGAAAGTTTCTCTCATAAAAACTGGAACAAGTATACTTTTTATGTGCAAAAACATCCAGAGGTTGTAGCGAAACATAACAATTTTTTGCGAGAAAAGTGATCGATTTTGATAATAATGATAATTTCTCCGGGAAAATACTTTTAAAACAGTAGTGTAACTATAGAATCGTAAGACGTGACGTCCTCAAACAACGAAGAGTATAATTTTTTTTGAATCGCGAAAAGGATTGATAGAAATGAAAACTGAAAGAACAAATGAAACTTTGGAAACTGAAAAATCGGCTCCGCGACAATTCGCAACTGCAACATTTCGCACCTAGTCATTTCGCAACTGCGACGTTTCGCAACTATGACGTTTCGCAACCACTGGGATTTGCATATTTGGGTCAGCTAAAATGTTGAGTGTACCAAAGTGCTTGGGAACATATTTGAAAATAATTAAATAAAAGAAAAAGTTATCTGACCCATTTTTAGACGAAGCTAGGTTGAACATGACAAAATAAGAACAACCTCATGTGGTAGAAAACTGCAAAATTTGACGTTGCAAAAAAAGAACTAAAGCATCAAAGGGAAAAAGTCAAATAAGTTTTAATTAAATTTCCAGATCGACAAAAAAACTCGATTCTCATATTCATGACGTTTTTTTTTCCGATAATTCTGAATAACAACTGTTTCAATAACAAGATATGTTGATTGGCAAACTGAAAACAAGTTGGTAACGTCTCATTTAGAAAAATGTAAAGAAATAAAACAAAATAAACAATATGAATATCACAGTTGTCTAAAACACGATTGATTATTGAAAATATATGAGAGGTTTCGAGAAAAATATGACTTTCATGGTATGGAAAAGAAGAAAAGTAACTAATTGTAACTAATTGCGAAAATCGCAAAAAAATTTCAAAATTTTTTTCTTACTTTGACCTTGTTTTTCTTGAATACCAGACCTCGAGGGCAAAAACTGAATATATATTTGGAATCAGCGTGATTTCAGCTTTCCAATGATATAGGTCACGTCTCTTATCTCCAGATCGAGTCGAGGACCTTTTCTAGTTAGTTTTTCATTAAAATTAATTAATTATCGATTGGTATTTTTTATAGAAGCAGGAATGACACCGATTGTCCAAACTTCGAAAAGTTAGAAGCTCAAATCTTTCTGAACGTTTCGAAACTGAAAATCTTCATACTTGCAAAATATCGGCCCGGCCCGGGTCGACCCGTCGGCCTGGCCCGGCCGGTAGAGAAAGTTGCCGGCCCGGCCCGGCCCGGTCGGCCCGGATCCAAAAAATGTGCACGAGTTTTACACAAAAATTTTCGAAAGTTTTGAAAATTTTCATAAAAAACAGTCAAAAATCCTTTGCAAACTTGTGTGTTTTTTTTTTAATGTAAAAACATTGTCAAAAATTCGATGCAGGTATTGAATACAAATAATAGTAATTTATTTCGGAAATTGATATGAAAAGAGCAACATTACTAATTGGGTCGGTTGAAAATTTGGAAATGTGTGACGTTGCCCAAGAATTGAATAATTGGAAAATATGGAAATTGCAAGAATAAATGAATTTTTTGAAATTGTGTAAAATATGGGAAGAAATCCACAAAGTTTTGTGAGAGGTTGAACAGATACATGGTTTAACCGAGCAACTAATGAACTGTTTGAAAGAAATTTCGATGAATAAGCAAAAATTGTTTCAAATGTAATATAGTAATCATAGGAGACGCGATTCAGACAATAATTAACTTGACAAAAATGATATAAATCTTTGATGGCGTTGATGTAATAGTAAATTTCGGTGAGAAATTGAAGAAAACTCAAGAAACCCAAAGATTAAACGAAGTTGATGTACACATTTATATTTTTGAAATTTATGCGGAACAGCAACTAACCTGAAACTGAAATGTTCGTGAAAAAGTTGGATTTTTTCTGATTCAGCAATTTAATGAAGATGTGTATTTTTTTATTCATCGATAGGATATGGGTAGATTATAGCTACATAATTGTTTCATTTTTCTTTGTCTTGACCCTTTTCATGATACCGCTCTTTGATGGTTTATCTTCAGGCTGAATCATCATTTTTCTTTTTCTAACTTTCTATTTATAATGTTGGAAGCTCAATCTCCATACATGGTATAGAAGGCCAGAAGACAGGATCAATTAAAAAAAAATTCCAATAAATGTCATCATAACCTCCAGCCGCACTTCAGAAACTTTATAAGGGTAGTTATTTTGTAACTATGTACTTGCCCAGTACTAACTACAAGAGGATATTGAAGAATGAGACATAAAAGTGAACCAGTTGCCGGTGGCAAGGTACCCTCATAACCCTGTAGTTCTCCGAGTCCTCACAATAAATACGCAACGACACTCCGCCAAAGGCTCACGCGCCTACCGTAACCTCAGCGCGTCAGTTCACGTGGACACGTGTACTCCACGTGGCAACAAGTAGTTTCTGGAGTCGGTTGGCTTTCAGAGTTAGTTCTAGTTCTAGCGTTGGTTGTTTAACCTTTGTTTTGTAAGTTACGCTCTCTTATTTTATTTTCTTGCAATAAACCTTATTTATTGTAAGAAACTGTGTATTTGTCGTCTTATTTTATCAGGACCCTATCACCCCGTATTCGTACGCGGGCAACTAACCAATTACGGAATTGTGAAACACTAATAAAAAACATTCTGAATTGATCCGAGATTATAACTAATGTGTACAAAAGAAGGCTTGGTAAAAAATAAACTGCAATTTTTCATATGAAGATAGCACCGAAACGAAGTACAAAACAAGATCTAATTTGTTCGCGTTGAAATTATAATTATCGTGAAAGAGTAAGAATTTTCTGGTTCAACAACTTAAGAAAGGTGAGCACTCGCATTTTTGTCGGTGGTGATCTTTAATTAAATTACGCATTTAAAAGGAGAAAAAAAGGAAAAACTGAAACAACTAATGAAACTTTGGAACCAAGAATAATATTTTCAGTCACTTCTGTAGGTCGGTGGTTTGCCCGAAAACAGTCATGGTTAACCCTTACTATGGTGAAAGTACTTTTTTTAATAAAGAACGAACTATCTCAATTTCAAAACTAATTTTTAATGGGGATTCTGAAACCGTTAAATTCTCGCAGTCAAGTTTCAAAAAAGTGTTGAATCACAGTGTCGTAGAAATTTATGTTGCTCGTTACATGCGGTGAAAAGTTATATAATGGCCCCAAGCGGCTCCGTTGATATTGAAAGTTCAGTGAAGCAGTAACAGTTTTCGTTTTCAAAAATTCATCGAGACATATTTCTTCAATGCAATGCTGACAACATTTTTGAATTAAATTTCCCTTCGATTCTGACAATGGAGGACCCAACTCCAAAATCATTGTAAAATGTTAATGAAACTGGAAATTCAATCAGAAACTATGATATTTCCAGAAATTTCCTTAAAATCGCATCTTTATTTTCATTCTGTAAAGAAACTGTATCACAAGCTAATTTAGTTGACAAGTAGAAATAGCATGTTACACAAAAAATACAAATATTAAAAATTGAACAAATAAAGACACCAATTTCCTGAAACATGAAAATTTCAAGAAATCAAAAAAAAATCCGAAAATTATGTTTCACTTGATTCAGAAATTATGTACTGTGCCCCCGTTCTTTGATGGGTCATTGACTCCCTGATTTATTATTAAGTATCATCTTCTAACTTGCTATTTGTATTATTCATACTTGTCAAATCACGGGCCTGGCCGGGCCCGCTGAAAATTTCAGGGCCCGGAGCAAAAAATTATTTTTGAAAATTTTTGAAAAAAATAATTGAAAGTCTTGGAAATTAATTTTTGTAAAATCAAAGAATAATCAATGAAGATAAAATGTTTTATTTAAATTTTCATAAAAACATGGCAAGGAAATAACGAGTGTGTAAACCCACTTTGTTCTATCGTTACAACTTGAAACTGTGATTCAGTATTGCTGTTTCAGTATATTAGGATTACATAGAGATCTCCAATCAGGTAGTAGCTCTTTTGGAATGGGATCTTTCCAATTCGTGTCACTTTTCAATCAAACTTTTTGCATCAACCGTTTGAATGGTACCATTAATGGGGTTACCAAACCGAGAGGATCAAAGGTTTCCGCAAGTTTAAAAGCGGCAGTTCTGATTTGGGCAGCACAACGAAAGAGTTTGTTATTAGTTCTATAATAATTTCCAAAAATAAGTTAATTCTGGTAAACAGTAATTCATAGTTCCCGTTCCAATGAGCACATAATTGCTGTATATGTATAATGTTTCAGTGATTTCGTATAATTTTCAGATATAATAATATTCTTCATTGAAATGATTGCTAGTTTTCTAGCATCAGTAGAATATTTGAATTCAAGGTCTATTGTTGCTTGTTTTTTTTGTAATATGGTAATTGTTTCTAGGTTCAAATAAAAAGTTCATGTTTCATTCGGCTAACAATGTTTTCTGAAACTAATGAAAAAGCAGTAATAGAGGATCCATGATAATAGAATAGCTTTGTATTCCAAGAATGCCAGAAATTAAAATTTAGAGCCCTCCTATAAGTATTTGAGAATCATCTGGTTGAAAAGTGACACGAATTGGAAAGATCCCATTCCAAAAGAGCTACTACCTGATTGGAGATCTCTATGTAATACCTTCGTGGACAGAGAGATTGTAGTCCGTAGACAGCTCACGTCAGATTTATTACTCTGAGGTTCATTTGCTTCTATTCAGCGATGCATCTCAGGACATCTACGGAGCGTGCTGTTATGCCTTCTTCATCGTGAAAAGAAAAGCACCAATTGTCACTCTCTTCACAAGCAAGAACAAGATCCGTATATCAAAGAACGAGAACTGGACTATCCCCGAACTGGAACTGCTTGGAATTCAATGTGCATCCAACCTTGCTTGTACAGTAATAGCCGAGATAAAGGTTAAAGTCACATCAATCAAGCTGTTTACTGATTCGATATCGTATTTCATGGATACAAAGTGTGTCTGGTTTCTAAAAAATGAAGATATTGCCTATTTGAAACAGTAAGCAACATTTTCGGTTTCATAATCACAGGTTCATTTCAAATCAGCTCGTGGAACTCATTACATTTTGTTGAATATTTAGTTGAGAAATCAGATCCAGCGTAACAATTTTTTTACTCCCAGAAATCAATGATACTTTGTTTCTGAAGCAGTATTTAATACTTTTAGTTTCTTTATCCCATTCCAACTGAAAACAATCGTTTATATTGTTTTCAATGTTAATCAAAGAGCTACAATATTAAAATTGTCTTTCTTTCCACAAAATTTTTAAAAATATTGCGTGTGAGTGTGCGAAGTCGTTGAAATAGAGTTTTTTTCTCACGCCGACAAATATTTTCACTGTTTCTGATCATTTTTTCATAATGATTTACAATTTTTTTGAAAAATATCGAGAATAAGTCAAAAACGGTGAAAATCTGTGTCGGTGCCAGGAAAAACTCTGCGTCGCACTCTGATACTTTCTCGTTTGTGGTGGGGCGCAGTTATAAGATTGCTTCTTGATTTGTTATGCTTTCAAAACGTTCAAGTATTTTACCGTTTTTCTAGAAAATCAAATTGTTAACTAGATTTATGTTCATGGTAATCGTATCTTTCACTGAACCCCAACGGTATCCAAGGAGTTTGTTGACTGATGATTGAGCTCTTTCGGCGGGAGGTAATGACTGCATTGTGTCTGGTTCATTTACGATGAATTCTCGAAGGATCATGCCCATTCTTTGGAAGATGGCTTTGGTACCTGTTTCTTATACATCTGATGTATTCATATTGGTTCAAATTATGTTTCAGATCTTATTGGTGGTGTAATTATCAGTTTGTCAGTCTATTTTTGAATCAATAACTAGAAGTGTTGGTTTATCACTCACTTCATTTTGATACAATTGGAATAAAACTTCACAAAAGTTAGTAAGAGAAAACAAAGTTTTCTATAAACCATTATTATTTCAGACAACTTAGACTTGTTTGACACCCATCTAATATATATCGTCTGCATCTACTTTATCTTATCGACAGTTTTCACAATTTCGAAGAACGATTCTATCCACGAAGTACCCTCTCCACTGTCACCGAGTTCACGTTTCTAAATGTTTTAGAACATCCTTTTTTAATAACAGAATCGGCAAGCTTGCCGATTCTGGAAATCCTTTTCCTTCCTGTGTAGTTCACGTGTTTTTATATTCTTTCTTCAGTTTATTTGTTTTTCACAGAGTTGGCGACGTTGTCGATTCTGTTTTTGATATTCGAATAAAGTTCACGTATTTATTTTGTCAATGGTGATAGGCTATAATACTGTATGTATAATACTGTACTTCAAAACTGAGAGAGGATCTCATGATTGGCGCATTTTTCTCGTTTTCTAGTTATTTCCTGATTTTTAACGCTTGCATACGAGAATTTTCTCAGTTTTGTTTAAAATTTTCATTTTGAGGAATTTTCTGGGCTTCAACATAAAAATTACAAAACTTCAAAAAAGTTAAAACGAAAACAAATATTTCCAAATTCTGGCTTTCTTATATGAAAAACTGAGGGAATTAATGTAATTTTGGAAACCACTTCAATTTTTTTTCAAGACAGAATGGTTTTTTAATCGTTTTTTAATAAACACACTGTAAAGTTGTTAATCCTTTTTTTTTTTTGGTTACTTTCAGACTGAAAAAAATTCCAAAACCCACGTGAAATAAATTCCAAAACCCACGTCACTTTCAGACATTATAATTTTAGTGTGTGTACCAGAGTTGCATGGAAGTGAACATTTCTTATCCGGAAGTCGGAAGTTGGAAGTCGGCAGTTGGAAGTCGGCAGTAAAATTCCTTATCCGGAAGTCAGGAAAAATCAAATTTGAAGATTTAAAACGAAGAATCGAACAATGAACAAGAAATTCATGTAAAAAATTGATGGAACTGCCTGAAAACACAACTGGCAATTTGAAATGTGAGCCAAGACTGAAATATGATTGACTTGGAGCTGAAATATCAGTCGTTTCCGAAATTGGAGTGATTTGTTTCAGCAGAGCGGTATTTGTGCCTCCACGCGACTCTGTTCTGAAGTTTGTCAGGAATAAGTCTCCTTCATTTTTGATTTTTTTCGTTGGAAAAAGAATAAAAAACGTTCTTCAATCAATTGCAAACTGTTACCATACATTAGTCTTACAAAGAATGCATTATAATTATATATCATCGAAATTTCAACAATTAAACCAATTTTAATGAGGGCTCTGAAACCGTAAACTTCTAAAGATTATTTTTGAAAACAACGGATTCAATTGAGAAAAAAATAGTCAATCAATTTAAAAAGTTTATGAAACGGAACTTGTGATACAATTCAGAAATTTTTTCAGAAATATAATTAATTAAAGAATTACCAATCCCCCCAGTCAATCAATTTACGAAATTAATGAAACTGTGATAGAGTATTACGAAATTTCTGTGAATTTCTGGAACAATGGTTGGTTTTCTAGCCAATTAAAGACTAGATCGTATTAGTGATAAACCTTGTAGAATGCACAAGATTCTGATGAGAATCAATAAAAAACGTTAAGTTTTTTTTGGATAATGTCGCTACTAAGATACCCCTATTTGAAACCGCATTGAAACTGAAACATCTAACATGTTGATTGCAAAGTAATACATATACCAACTGTTTGGGAAGTTTCTGGAAAACGCCCTTTTTCTAAAATTGTTTATGTTAGCAAGCTGAAAACGGGTGTGATATCGGACAGATCTACAAATTCAGATTGAAACAAGAACTGGAACCTGAAATGTAAGAAGTTTCCGAAACTGGAATGTTTTGTTGCGGCATAGAGATGTGTCTCCAAGTCCTCGAATGTAAATCTAAATCATTTCCTGGGCCGTCGCGGCAAAAAATTGCATTTTGTTGTTGGTGATGTCCTAGTCTCGTATCGAAATATTTTGGAAATTGACAGAATTTTTTGAAGTTTTGAAACAGATTGTTTTTCAAAATGAACATGTAAAAATACACGTTTAATGACAAGGCCCAATCAGACACATCAATGACATTACAAAAAACACATAAAAATGAATTTTCCAAAACTGTAAAAAATTTTGAGAACCATGAATTTTTTGAGAGAAGTGTACAGAAACCGGTTCCTATAACTCAAATCTGATTATAAAACACGTAGGATTGGTGATTCGGAAACTGTGGGAGAAAAAAAGTGGTTTTTTGAAAGACGTGTTTAGCAGAAAACTCTAACAACGTTTTGGAAAAACAACTGTATGGAACAGAAAAATTATAGAGAGTTTTGTCTAAGAACGTAGTGGTGAAAATAATAGTGTAACTTTATTGTTTTGTAAGTGAAACAGAGAGGTTTTTTGAGCAGAAATTTTAGCTTAGCCTTGATTTTCAGTTATTTTTCTTCACAAATAAAATTAAAACGTCTGGTTTAAGAGGCTGTCAAGTGTCTCGGTTTCCAAACGTCTGGTTTCGGATGCTTCAGAGACGAAACTTCATTTTTAGAGTATTTCTGAAGCAACGATTGCTTTTTTCATCCATTACCGAAAAAAAACATTTCTGTTGTTCCGCTCAACCAGAGTTTCGATAGCAATTCTCACTAGTTTCTTGGAAATTTCGAAAAAGAGAATTTGATGGAGAAGACTAGTAAAACTCTACTTTTTAATACCGATCATACTAGAATAGAAATGAGCCAATAAGACGAGAAATAACTGTTAGAGACCTTGGCTTCATTCTCGATGAAAAACTCGATCAAAAAAGTAAATTTCGCGATTTTTCTATATTTGAATCATTCCGTAGCACCAACGTAAGGTAATTTTTTTGTTCTATGAAACCTTTGTCAGACTCTTTTTGGAGTATGGCATACTTGCAAACCGGGCCGAAACGGGCCGACACGGGCCGGCGTGTAACTTGCTTCAAACTCAATATTATGAGCTCAAAAATATACCAAAATGTAGATCTCGACGAGTTCTATGTCCGTGACCTACTACGGGCCGGATGGCTATTCGTTATTGTGCCGCGGGCCGGGCTAGAATGTCTTTTTTTGCCATTTTCGCGTTTTTTGGCACTTTTTCCCGGCCCGCGGCACAATAACGAATAGCCATCCGGCCCGTAGTAGGTCACGGACATAGAACTCGTCGAGATCTACATTTTGGTATATTTTTGAGCTCATAATATTGAGTTTGAAGCGAGTTACGCGCCGGCCCGTGTCGGCCCGTTTCGGCCCGGTTTGCAAGTATGGAGTATGGGACTTCCATTTCCAAGGCGACCGAAACTGTAAAATCCATAGAGGCTGTGCAAAATACCTTCACCAGAAAACTAAACTAGGAAACCTTCTAAGCGGTCCCTAATGCCAGCAAAGGCGACCTATACAGGTCGAAAGAGGATGGTTCAAAACCTATAAATCAACTTTCAAAAGTTGCTTCCGTGACCTGTAAGTGTCTGAAATTTCCATCTGAAAATTGATCATTTTTGCCATTGATTTGCTGCATCCCCCCCACCCCCTCTGGTCTCCTCCCAATCCTTTCACGTTTGTTGGATTTGTTTAGAAAAGAAGATATCACGTTCTTTGAAAGTTTCAATCACCCTACCAATGCGACAATTAAACCAAACTTTAATGGGGGCTCTAAAACCGTACATTTCGGAAAATTCAGTCTCAGAAAAGCGTAATAACATCGTGTAGAAAAAAAAAGGTTTTTAATAAAATAATCGTTTCTATGCAACCCACCGTAAATTGGTGATTTACAAGTTGTCAATCATCTTTTTTGGTTACTTTCAGAATTAGAGCGCCTCTTATTAGCAGTTCAAAAATATACCGGTTTTGATAGAGATTCGGAAACAGTCAAATTCTGAGACAGTTTTTGTAGGATTCCGACATCGACAATGAAAAAAAAAACTATTGAAACATAGTGTAGAGATCAGAGGAGAAGCAGAGAAATTGATTTTTTCTGTTATTTTCTGATATTGTAGTTATTGTATCAGAGTGCTCGAATGTAGAGAATATAAGGCTCCTGTTTTTACTTACTTGACCGCAATCCATTATCATATTGAACTGTTCATAAAACAGTAACACTTTTCTGTTTCAAGAAAGTAATTTTAGAATTCATAGCTTCTTGATAACAATACATAGTTAAAACTAACACTAAAATAAAATATCGGTTCCAAAACTTGCTGAAAAAACGGAAAATAACTGTTGGAGACTTGGCTTCATTCTCGATCAAAAACTTGATCAAAAAAAGAAAATTTGGCGATTTTTTCTATATTTAAATAATTCTGTAGCACCAACGTAAGGTTACTTTTTTGTTTTATAAAACCTTCTCAGAGTATGGGACTCCCATTTCCAAGGCGACCGAAACTGTAAAATCCATAGAGGCTGTGCAAAATACCTTCATGAAAAGAGTAATGCATAGAGCCTCTCTACGATCGGAATTAATTTAATCGTGTTGAACTTGAACTATTGGTGAAAGAGTATTGGGTTTTTTTCTGATTCAACAACTTCATAAAGTAAGAATTTATTGACTTTGTCAATTGGTCCAGCCAAACAATTCAGAAAGTTTTTCAGAAATGTATTTCAATCTTGCATTACCGACTAAACCAGCCATTCAATTTATAAAATTGATGAAACTGTGATAGAGTATTACGAAATTTCTGAGAATTTCTGAAACAATGGTTTGTTTTTTCATCAATTTTCAGGACTAGATCGTATTAGCATCCAGAAGTAGAATTTGCAAGATTTTGGACGTTTTGATACATACATGTAACTATTCTGAAGAAAATTTAGTCGGGTTTCGAAAATCGAAAACAATCGTGCACTTGTGGACGTACCCTCATTTGAAACCATATTGAAACTGGAACATCTAACATGGCGATTCCGAAGAAATATACTAATCATCCGGGAGTTTTTATAAAATACGCTTTTTAAATCTAAAAAAGTTTCCGTGGCAGAGGTGAAAACGGATCTGAAAAGACTTGGGTGAATTCAAATTGAATTATGAGCTGGAATGTGAAATCTAAGTAGTTTCCGAAACTGGAAAGTTTTGTTTTGGCCTAGAGATGTTTCTCCAAATCAAACCTTCATAAATATCACATATTTTAATGGAGTTTCTGAAACAGGCGGTCTCTAACATATCAGTTTCATAAAACAATTGAAACATAGTGGTTCGGAGACTGGAAGATATTGAAACGCAAGATATGAACAATTGAGGGAATTAATGTAATTTTGGAAACCACTTCAATTTTTTTCAAGAGTGAGTGGTTTTTCTTAATCATTTTTTAATAAACACACTGTAAAGTTGTTAATCCTCTTTTTTGGTTACTTTCAGACTGAAATATTTTCCAAAACTGACCTGTTCTTTAATCAGCACTTCAAAAACAAACCGATTTTAGTAGAGATTCTGAAACAGTAAAATTCTGATAGTTCAGTCGGATTTCAACATCGACAATTATCATTCTGCTACTTTTGACTACTCAGAGAAACTATTGAAACATAGTGAAGAGATCAGAGGAGACGCAGAGAAATTGGCGTTTTCAGTCATATTCAGATCTTGTAGTTACTGTATCAGAGTGCTCGAATGTAGGGAATATAAGGCTCCTGTTTTTACTAACTTGAACGTGATCCACTATCATATTGAAATGTTCATAAAACAGTAACACTTTTCTGTTTCAAGAAAGTAATTTTGGAATTCATAACTTCTCCATAACAATACATCGGTAGAACAAACAGTAAAATAAAATAAAGCGAGCCGAAAAAACGGGAAATAACTGTTGGAGACCTTGGATTCACTCTCAATAAAAAGATCGATCAGAAAAGCAAATTTTGCGATTTACTCTACATTTAAATCATTCTGTAGCACAGACGTCAAATAACTTTTGCTAGGCAGTATTAGAAAGCTTTTCTCTCCATTACTACCTTGACCGTAACCCGCTATCATATTGAAATGTTCATGAAACAGTAACACTTTTCTGTTAATTTAATTATTAATTTTAGAAATCAGAAATTCTTGATAACAATAAGATGATAAAAACTTCTTTTAAAGTAGAATATCGGTTCCAGAACGAGCCAAAAAACAGTTATTTACTGCCATTGAATGGGTAATATTAGAGAGCACGAATGTAGGCAGAACACACCAATAACTAAAACTAATGCAGCAATTCAATGCTAAAAGTGATCAATTTTCAGATGGAAATTTCAGACACTTACAGGTCACGGAAGCAACTTTTGAAAGTTGATTTATAGGTTTTGAACCATCCTCTTTCGACCTGCATAGGTCGTTTTTGCTGGCAATAGGGACCACTTCAAAGGTTCCCTTGTTAGTTTTCTCATGAAGTTATTTTGAACGGTCTCTATGGATTTAACAGTTCTCATATTGGAAACGACTGTCCCACTCTAAAAATGATCTAGCAAAAGTTTTATAGAGCAATAAAAGTAACCTGACGTTGGTACTTCAAATATAGAAAAATCGTGAAATTTGCTTTTTCTGTTCGAGTTTTTCATCGAGAATGAAGCCAAGGTCTCTAACAGTAAATTCTGGTTTTTTTGGCTCGTTATGGACCCGATATTCTATTTTACTGTTTGTTCTATTATAAATTCACAACACTGCGTCGCATGGCTTTAAAGGCGCATCTAATTTATTAAAAATTTCGCGGAATGGTCTCATAGTTGAAATAGATCAAATACCATATTTTCGAGCTTTGCAGGTCTAAAAATAAATGCAAATAATGTTTTTCGCTTCGAGACCATTTCGAACGAGTTAGATGCGCCTTTAAAGCCATGCGGCGCAGTGTCGTGAATTTATAATACAGATGTATTGTTATGAAGAAGTTATGAATTCCAAAATTACTTTCTTGAAACAGAAAAGTGTTACTGTTTTATAAACATTTTAATATGATAGTGGATCACCGAATTGTCAGAATTAGACTGTTTCAGAATCTCTATTAAAAACCGGATTATTTTTGAAGTGCTGATGTTTTGAATATTTGTTCAATTCAGAGTATCTTTTAGCCTGAAAGGAAGCAAAAAAAAATGATGATTGACAATTTGCTAATCACCAATCTAATGTGGGTTGCATAGAATCGATTATTTTAATAAAAACCATTTTTTATTAGCTCTTGAAAAAGTTGAAGAAGCTTCCAAAATTACATTAATTCTTTCAGTTTTTCATCTCTTCGGTTCCAATATCTTAGAGTCTCCGAACCACTATGTTTCAATGATATTCTGAAACTGATCTGCTAGAGATATACTGTTTCAGAAACTCCATTAAAATAAGCGATATTTATGAAGTTCTTATTATCATGACATATTCCACAAAACTGACTCCATGACCTTAAAGAAAGGCGCATCTGAGAATTTTCAATGTTTCAAAAATTGTTTTCGTTTTTTCACACGGGCTTTAATCCATATTTTATACAATTTCACCCACGAGATTTCAGATTGGCAACTATCTTTTCGAGCAGTTGTGAAAAAGTCGAGAATTTTCTTATAAGACCATTCAAAAAATATATCGAAAAATACGGGAATACTAATCTTTCTAAAGTTGTTGAAACAATAAACCATACTCTTTCACAAATATTATAATTTTGATGCTATAAATTCAGTTTTACTAGATCGTTCAGTAAGATGAAACTTTCTGCCTTTATCATCGAAAATTTATGTTTGCATTGTAATAATCAATTCCATGAAACAGAAAATATGATATTGTTTCATAATCATTTTGTGATAGCGGTACAGTTTGTTCTAGAATCGCATTCTAGTAAGAAAAAACCACATACATACATGCACTCTAATACAATAACGAAAAGATCTGAAAATGACTGCAAACAATAATTTCTCTGCGTCTCTTCTGATCTCTACGTTATTCTCTACGTGCTCTTCTAAAGCTGAATTATCATTTTCAGAAGTGTACTGTTTTAGACCCCTTATTAAAATTTGGTCTAATTGTCGAAGTTTTGATTTCTCGAGTATGGTTACAGTGGGCAGGATGATTGAAACATTCAAAAAGCGTGTCTCAAAAAATCAAAAAAATGAGGAGACTTATTTCTGACAAACTTTATAACAAAGTGGAGTGGAGGACTCGGAGACACAAATACCGGTCTGCTGACAAAAAAATTCCAGTTTTAGGAAGCGCAGATATCTCCCGCAAGCTCCAAGTCATATTACTATAGTATCTCAATTTTCAGTTTACCGGTCTGCAATTATGTTTTCAGTCAGTTCCATTAACTTTTTAACATGAATTGCTTGTTCGTAATTGGATCTCAGATATGACATTAGAATGTTTAGACTATGAACGTATCGTCATCAACCAAAAATGAGAATAATCACCTTTATGAAGTTGTTGAATCAGAAAAACACGGTACTCTTTCACGAGTAGTTCAAGTTCAACACGGTCAAGTCAATTCTACTCTAGTTTTCCGATCCAGTGGCGTTTGTAGATTGTAATCTTTAAGAAAACAAGTTGACCATTATCCGCTATCATATTAAAATGTTCAAAAAACAGTAATCTTTACTAATAATATTCTTCTGTTTCAAAGAATTAATTTTAGAGTTCATAATTTCTTGATAAGAATGAGAGAAAGCCAACCAAAGTAGAACATCGGCTCAAAAACGAGCCAAAACAATAAAACAGGAATTACCCGTTAGAGACCTTGGCTTCATTCTCAATGAAAAAAAAATCGAATTTGGCGATTTTTTCTATATTTAAGAGAGACTTTCTCTAGTGATCAACCTAAGGCCAACTGCCCATAGAACACATCGGCCAAACGCAATTAGCCCATTCGGTTTTTCGATATTATGGGTCCATATGATGATCTTATGAAAAAACCGTACCGCTTTTTAGGCTCCGCCCCCTTTGACATATAGAAAAAAATCGGGGGAGAGAAAAAATTAATTTTTTCCCTTCAACAAGAAAAGAGTAATGTATAGAGCCTCTCTACGATCGGAATTAAGTTAATCGTGTTGAAATTGAACTATCCGTGAAAGAGTATCGGGTTTTTTTTATTCAACAACTTCATAAATGTGAGTATTTATTGACATTGTCGATTGGTACAACCAACTTTCATCAAAATTTATATAAAACAAAGAATCCAACACTGAACCAGAATTTTATGTTTAAAGGTGCATCTCATTTATTGGGAATGGTCTTGTAGTTGAAAAATATCAAATGCGGTTCAGTATAACTAAATTAATGTTATTAAAATAAAAATATAATAAAAATAAAAATTGGAAATTAAGAAATCAAAAGAACCAAATGAGTTTTCCAAAACTGTAAAAAATTGTAAGTATGTGAGCAGTTAATAAAAACAAGACATTTTTGAGATTTTGATTTCAAACGCAGTATAGAAATAGAAGGAGATGTAGAAAGAACCATATCTTTCATGTAACTCTTAAAATCAATTCATTTTCACGTGTAAGTACCCTTCGATGAAATAAATAAATAAAATTAAATTAGAGAAATGCGGTTTTATTTTTACGCTGATAAGATGATTATTGAAGAAACAACTAGTCAATCATTTTGAAAAGTTTATGAAACGGAACAATAAAAAAACAATTCAGAAAGTTTTTCAAAAACCCATAAACTCTCGGAAGTAGAATTCACAAGATTTTGGAAGTTTTAAACCAAATAACTATTCTGAGAACCAGTAAAAAAAATTTCAGTTTTTCGGAATCTGACCAACAAGAAACAAAGTAATGCACTTGTGGAAAACCTCCTCATTTTAAACCGTATTGAAACTGAAACATCTAACATGTTGATTGCAAAGTAATACATTTACCAACTTTTTCGGAAGTTTCTGGAAAACACCCTTTTTCCAAAATGGTTTCTGTTAGCAAGCTTGAAAATGGGTGTGATATCCGACAGATTTCCCAACTCAGATTGAAACAAGAACTGGAACCTGAAATGTAAGAAGTTTCCGAAACTGGAATGTTTTGTTGCGGCATAGATATGTGTCTCCAAGCCCACTAATGTAAATCTAAATCATTTCCTTGCATTTTATTGTTTTCTATAATTCACCGAAGGGAGTTTTATTGAAACTTTTTGGAAATGGAGAGAGTTTTTGAAGTTCTGAAACAGATTGTTTTATTTAAATGAAAACTGTAAAAATAAACGTTCAATGGAAAGATACAAGTAATACTACATCAGAGACACTACGAAGAGTACATGAAAGGAGTTTTCCAAAACTGTAAAATATTTCGAAATCCCTAAATTTATTGCCCCAAGAAATATTAGAAAACTTTGATTTTGGAGTTTTAAATTCAACATTTACAATTGCAACATACCATCAGAGTTTCAAAAAATTGACTCAATTACTATGGAAGTTCTGGACCATGAGTATTTTCTACATTTTGGCTTCAAGAAATAACCGTGCTAATAGGTATCATTGGAAAGCTCAAAGCGGAAAGTCAGGTACGGAAAGCAATGCGAAGAACTTGTATCAGTAGAATTTAATATCCCATACTTGAATGGGGTTTCTGAAACAGGCGGTCTCTAACAGATCAGTTTCAGAAAACAATTGACAAATAGTGGTTCGGAGACTCTAAGATATTTTAATGGAAGAGATGAAAAAATTGATAAAATTAAGGAAATTTTGGAAACCCCTTCAACTTTTTCAAGACAGAATAAAGAATGGTTTTTAATAATCGTTTCTATGTAACACATAGTAGATTGGTGATTAGCATGTTGTCAATCATCTTTTTGCACAAATGTAGGCCGTATTAGAAAGCTTCCCTCTTCATTACTATCTTGACCATAATCCGTTATCATATTGAAATGTTCATAAAACAGTAACTGGAAAGGGGACTCTCCTTTAATCAACTTTCGATGTGGAGATAGTAACAGTGGGGGACCGACGTTTAACAATCTCTTTTCTCAAAGTGCTATCACAAAATGTTTATGAAAGAGTATCACTTTTTCTGTTTCATGGAATTGATTATTAGAATGCAAACAAAAAATCTCGATGATAAAGCCTCTCTGTCACTTTCATACATTGTAATTGTGTTGTATCAGAGTGCAAAAATGTCGGTAGTATTGAAAAGTTTGTGTTCGCTAGCTTGACCATAATCCGCTAACTAGAAAGATATTGAAAAGTTCATGATAACACTCTTCTGTTTCAAGAAGAAGAAATTAATTTTAGAATTCCTGTGGAGGCGGGGCTTTAATGCGGTCGGAGACAGCCCCGCTCCGGAAAAGTCTTCCCAATCAAAATGTATAAATGACGGCTAAAGTGTGAGATAAGCGATGTAACGAACAGAACACAGTTTAAAGACAAGACCCATTTATTTACAAAAGATTTAGATAATTTAAAGAGAGATAATTTAATATTTTAGGAAAGCGTCCTGCTGGATGTGCCGCGGGTCGAATAGTAGACAAATGAGCGGTCACAACCGCGGATCGCTTAAATTGGCCTAAAAGGCCCAAAAAGGTGGAGATTTTGGAGTCCCTAGCGTCAGTACGCGCTTAAAAAGGCTAGAGATAGTCCGTAAAAATAAAAGGATCTACTCTGCCAGGAAAATCACACACTCTCACACTCGTCGCGTTACCGGACGACCGGAAGAGGCAACCTCTACTCGTCGTGTTAGACTGAGCAATGAGGAGGCGCGGCGGCCGCTACGCGACCGCTCGCGGCTGAGTGGAGCGCGTTTACTGACTCAACGGGTTTAGAGAGGTAATTCAAATTAGAATTAATTGAATATTCCTGATAACAGGTGATTGAAAAGAGAGAAATAAAGTGAATTAGTGAACAGATTGGAACAATATTGAAATAAGAGATTAGTAAGGCGATGATGAGCCTAGTTTTGCGGGGAAAACCATGTGGGGCTCATCATTCAGCCTTTCAGTTGTCGACAATTTTGTCTTTGGGGAAATAGTTGACAACACTCCCGGGGGGAGGGTGCCAGCGGGCGCAAGGATATTAGTGAGATGGTCGTAGTCAAATGGGCAGCTCTTTAAATTTTCGAGATAGAAATGTTCTAACTCAGCCCGTTGGTAACTCCGAAATATCTTCATCCGTGGCCTCGGCCGGAACGACCTTGATGGTCTTGTAGGGTATTCCCGTTTGTTAATCTCTTTTCCAAGATGTTAAAATCATCTGTGTCACCAGATATTATATTAATCTCTGTATGATCGGAATTTTTGGTTCAGTGGTATTATTTGATTTATTTACATTAAAATTTGGATTTATATGATTTTCACATTCAGCAATGACTGGCCTGTTGGTAAGAATAGCTCTGGGACGTATTTCATGTCTAGATTGAACAGAACCGCGGGTGCTGGTAGCTCTCTTGGACTGGAGTCCTGTGCATCATCTGTCTCTTCCTCTGTCGCAATATTAGGGCGGTTCAGTGGCTTTCGTTCTCGAGGAATCAACTGAGAGACTGCACGAGAGTATGATTTGCCTCTGCACTTTACAAGCGCGGATCGAATTTGTCCGTCGCGTTTTGGTTTTTCAACATGAGTGATTATTCCCAATGACTATTTGTGACTTTTTAGACGTTGTCTAGTCTTCTGGCATTTGGCCCTTAATGTCATATGTTTTGTGAGCGGTATTTTTTGCAAGTGGAAACCGCGGGTGTCTGAGAATTGTCTCACTTGCTTTATGTGGAAGCAATGGAGATGCAATCCTTCTGTGCAACACGGTGTATTCCATCTGCGCCAGTGTTGTGCTCGATGACAGTAGGGAAGGTGTAGCCGTGTTAATATACAATCAGTCTTTGCAGTGCTCGGTGATACTGAGCAATCTCGCTATCTTTGCTAGGTGAAGCTAGTCGAGATTTTGGAACTGTTTCATCACTTGGCTTTCCCAAGACCAGGACTTTACTTTGCTGAATGTGTTCAGAGTTTTTGTAATAATTTTAGTGAGTATTTAGGAGAATTTGTTGTTGCATATGATCCTTTCCTCGTATTAGTAGCGTTCAGAACCATGACAGTTTTGTCGTTTTGTGGTGGAACTGCGGATCGAGGGACAATGGGTTTTTCGGCGAGTATAGTCACAATCGTTTTGGTGTCTGGATCGATAATCTCAGAGTGAACCAAATATCTGACTCAGTTGGGCAGGTGACTTTTCTTGCAATCGTTTATGGTCATGCTGAGGTTCTGTCTGGATAGTATCGACGAAATCGCATGCTAATTCCATTGAACGAGTACCGAGTTTGGAAATTGTCCAGGTGTCATATTTTGACGGCCGGATCGCAACATCACTTTGGGATGGGTGTCTTTTTCTTTATTGAAAATAATTTTAGTAAATTTTATTTAAAAGTTTTGTGCCTTTCTTCAGTTTGATTACCATATTGACCAATCTCTTGCAGCACTGCTGCTGGACGTGACTTGTTGCCGTTATATATAAGATAATTTTTTGTTCTTGTGTTTGACAACTGCGATGAACTTATGTAAGAAATCTACTGTGGATTTTCTGCAACTGTCATCAGATGTACAGGGATCTTTAGAACTCCGGTTTTGCAACCGTTGAATTGGCAATTTTGTAAGTCAGTTCTGTCAGGGCATCTTCCGGATCACTACTGTTCAATTGCAGTTCGATATTTATCTGACAACCGCGGATCGATAACTTTCTGCCCTAGGGCTGGCTTTGGCACCGTAGTAGCGAGTTTTCGGATAAGATTACCTCTGCTTGGATCTTTGGGTCCATTGGAGCTGGTGATCCTACAATCACTATGGATTGTTGATTTCTGGTATCTTGAAGATGACTTTGTAAGACATGAATATTTGTTTTTCGAATGTGGTGAATCTGAATCCTTGGACTGACAGTCACGTTCGTTTCAAGATCGGATGTAAATAACCATTTGCGAATAATTCCAGAATGAGAGACAGGGACGTTCCTGAGTCGATAAGACTAAGAAGGGGTTAGCCTTCTGTTGTTTCCAGATAAAGGAATATGAGGCGTTACGTGTCATTCGGAACTAATGTCGCATAAACATAATGGTTTGATCTTTGTAGAAACTCATTGAACAGCTGCATAGCCAATTCTTCTTTATCACCGTCTTCGGTATAGTTAGTTTGAAAAGAAATTTTCATATTATGAGTTATTTTTGGGATTTGTAGCGAATACAACCGCGGATCGTGAACAATGTTCTACAGATCTGGCGGTTCGAACAAGGTTCGAGAAGTGTCACTTTGTGAAACATGGTTACTGTAACAAATGAATGAAGCATTGAAGCAATTATCAGTGAAAGATATAGTTGTCAAGTCACATTGTGACGCACCGTTTGGTACATTTGACTCTGTCGTGATACTTTTATTTCGGTTTTTTAGCTTTGGTGGAACGATATACGTTTCCACTGGCTGAGCTTCCTTCAGACAGTTCTCTTTGTTTCAGTTAGTACTCTTCCTTTGAACAGTCTCTTGTATGAAGAATATCACTACAATATCCATGACTTTTGTATGGGTAAACTTTAGTTTGATTTGAGTCACTGATCTCTACGAGCTTTTGGAAAAGTTCCAGCATACTTTCTGCGTTCAGATTAAGATCTTGATGAAGCTTTGTTCTTTGGCTACGAGATCTCTGACGGCAGGTACACTCTGATGTGTGCTCTGGATCTATTGACTGATGTTTTAGATTTTATATGAATTTGTGCACCTGGGTGCTGTTCCATATCTTGGACCATTTGGGTCGTGTGTTGTAGAATGCGTCTCTGAAGCTCTCTGAATTTGAGCAACATTTGAGGTAGCATTCTTTATCTCTTGTTTAGCTTCTGTACAGAATATCTCTGTCAAATCAAGAGTATGGAAAGCGTTAGGTGTTTCGGTGGAATTTGATTTAATGCTTTGGTAACTGATAATGACTGCTGTGTGTTGGGGAGATTGTACTGTTGTGACAGTGGTTTCCCTCTCCGCGGATCGTACACCAGTAATGAGAGTTGAATCGATAATGTCCGCAACCGCGGATCGATCAAAAGCACTTTCATGTTGAAGTAACTCTCAGTATGGAACGTCCTGATCTTTATGAGCAAGTCTTCTCATGTTACCTTCGCAGGTTTTTGGTTTTTCGAGATATGAGTCACGATCTCCGATCTTATTGGCCACTACCTCCTTTGGAAGATGTGATGTGGTATATCGTGGAGTCTCTTGCTCGATATCATACGAATGATTATGTGGGATCTTTTCAGAACGTCAGAGTAACCTTGGCATTAGTATTGTGCTCTTTTGGCGTTTCCAATTGTCTTTGAGATCACCAACTTGGTTGGATCGACAATCGTAGTCGTTAGACTTTGATTATTATGTCGACTGAGTATTGGATTCGCATACGAGGTTCTTCTCATTCCGTTGGAAGAGATTGAGCCTTAGGACTTTTATGCGATGATATTGATATTGTTGATGTTAATTTTTATAGATACGTGTGCATCTTTTGTTCTTTCTGAATTACGTCCAATCGTGATTCCACGATTTGGAAGCTTGTTCGCGATGAACATAACTCAATTGAACAGTGTTTTTTTGTTAGTTAGAATGAGGGGTGTTAGCCTCGGTGTATTAGCGACTAGAGATGTTGTAAGTCGCGAGTTTGATATTGACTTTTATATCATGAGTAGCTCTTAGATGGGCTTCCGCGGGTCCGTCTTCGGTCATGTTCCGTTCCTTCCCCACTTTGGCTTACAGGACTGCTTGCACCGAGTCGTGTGCCCACGACCCCACACTAGTGGTGTGCCTGTGTGTGTGTCACAGTCTTGATTTCTTTGAGCACTCATGGTATGCGTGCTTTTCTTTGCCCGTAGACTCGCAGGACCTGACCTACACCTAATCGTGTGCCCACGACTTCACACTAGTGGTGTGCTGTGGGTGAAAGTCAGGGTCCATACGGCAGGCATCCCTAGCCGTTGGTCTATGTGATCGGGTTCAGAGGGTAGATGGATTTGTGCATCTGGGTTCAGCCGATAGATGAATTTGTGCATCTGTGGCTTTTCGACCAATAATTGGTGATTGGTCTGGGTTAGTTTTGTTGATTTTATACTCCTCAGTACCTTTTCCACGGGGGAAGAAGGGTGTTAGCTTCTTCCTGAGTTACATCTAATCATGTGTCCATGATTTCGAAACTGGAAATTTGTGTCACTCGTTCGCAAAGAATGTAACTCAAACTGAATAGAGCAGTAATTTGTGACTGTTCCGGACCATTGCCCGCTAGATACGATCGCGGGGACGTGGTCGACAAGGACTTATAAGGGGAGCCCTATTTCTTGTCCCCTTTTCATGTCAACCACGCAAAGGTGGGTGACACTAGCGATGCTAGCTTGTCAGCATTGGTCTTTTGCGGTTAGAAACAGCAATTCGTCAGCAGTGAGTTTGCAGTAGGCAGTTATGCATTCACAAGGTCTTGTTTAGAATCAGTTATTGTTTCGATTGGAAATCTTTCTTTATTTCTGAGCATTAAGACGACAAGGTCACGATCTGTATGACAGAAAGGTCACTATGACATCCGCGGATCGCCGTAGAACGTTTGTCTTTGCTATCCAAAAGGATATGCTCTGATCGTTGTGAGACTGATTTCAATTTACTCGTTAGATTCTCAAATGATGTGTGACTTCTGAGCAGTAAGCGTGTCCAAGACACGATCACTTTACTTTCCGTTACACGTATATGTTTATGAGGGTGAATATTTTGCATAACTATCTGCTCCGCGGATTTCACGACTGACGTCCTGCTATCAATCGGTATGGATCCGATACAAGAAAGCAATAAAAACGCCAACCTGTCGGCGGTCTAGGCCGTATTATATCTCGCTATAGTGCAATATTTGAGGATCTTGATCAAATCTCAGGGTGCTAGCCTGAAATTTGAATTGCAATTATTGCTTCCAACTTGTTGTCTTCACGCTCTTTGCGTATCAGATTAGCTATTTCTGATACAGACAACCTTCTTCTTCAACAATCTGTAACTGCCACTTATAGACATTTTGTCTTTCGTCAAAGTCACATGCATTGATTGTAAAGGCAACTTGTTGGGTTTATCGAGAGTTAGCGGCTCTCTAAGATACTATAGTGTCCTGGATACTATTCGGCTTCGTCTGACGACAGTGCCATAGTTTAGAGAATCTATGTATCAATTTCCATACTTCAACTATAGACTAGCTATAGCCTAACGTTTAGAATATAAATCAACTTGTTTTTGTCTCGGAGCCTCTGGAAATTGTCGTTCCTTCGCCATTTGTTGCGAAGTCGTGACGGTGTTTTCCATGGTTGAGGCTCTTTAACTGTAAAAAAATCAGAAAGGCGTGTGTCTCGAAGCTTATGGCAATTGTCGCTTCTTCGCCATTTGTTGCGAAGTCGTGACGATGACTTTATGCCATTTTTTGAAGCTTCTCGACGGTTTTGTCTTATGATCCTACAGAAACGGTGTTTTCCGCGGATCTCGTCGTTTGAAAATCTTTCAGAAACTGTGGTTTCTGTCTGATTTTGATGTACTTTTTATGTAGATGATGTTGTGTTCTACATGATTTTGTTTGAGACATTTGCTCTGAATCTGTCGATATGTTGTTGACATTATTGATTTTTCATGTGAGCGGCGTCTCTTTTTGTTCTCGAGCATCAGAGTTATCGGCTCTTCTACTTCTGTGTATAACATTTGAGATTCTGGAGTTTCCGCAATGGATTCTCTCTTGTGAGTCTCTTTGATGTATTTTTGTCGCGAATGGAATCGCTTTGACGATAATTGTATGCCGCGGAATTGTAGCATTTCAGCTGGTGTTTGCTGAATTATAGATTTTTTATCTCTGGTGAGCTATTCGGTCTGAACATGACTCTGACTTTGCTCTTCTTCCGCGGATTGCTGTTGATTTGCACATGATTGTGCCTTTGTGAACCGTTTAAATGGGTTTATCATCCCCGTGAATCTCTGAGAGCTCATTGACTGCTCAGGTTATAGTGAGTTTGCTGCTGTCTCTGTTGTATTCTTCAAGATGTGTCATCAATCCCACTTTCCGTGAGGCGCTTCAACTTGCGAATTTGCGGAATGAAGTGAATTAGACGGGTATGTGAATATGAATAACAACGATCACTTTATAAGAAGGGTCTCGCCCATTACTTAACAAAGATATGGATTCTCTTTCGGGTACAGAGTTAACAGTCTCACGAAGGAGATAACAAGGTATGACATGAAAAGAAAAACAAAATTTAATTGATTAGCCATCAGTAGAGGGGGCATCTATTCAACCGCGGATTGGAGTTACTTCGTGTGAAGTGTGCTCGACATAGTGGCGGAGCTGTACCGGGTGTTTGGATGCGGCTAAAAACAGTGCAACCGCGGATCGTGTGTGACTGGTGTTGGGACTTGGCTGGTCTTGGCTTCTGGAGCCATCAGTTTGTCCATAAGTTCACAATGTCCTGTTGTTGACTGTTCGTAGAGCTTTGGCTCGTTTCTGGAAAAACGAATTTTTGTTTCCTTTGTCTGGTTCTCTGCTAATATTTTACCTTTGTGCCAGCTGATGGGCTGATTAGGCATTGGGTGGAGAGTTGAGGCAGCCGCGGGTCGATCTATTGTGGCATCAAAGCCTTTCGAATCGATCGGATTCCGTCTGGCGTCTTCTGCTTCAGAAGTAGTGCCTTTTGCTGCACGTTGACCACTGCTGGAAAGGTATTGGTTTAAGAGTTTGATAATTCTCTTTGTGTTTTACTACCTGGACCGACCTTCAAAATCTTTGAGATAATGAGGTTTCCGCGGCTCGCACTGACGAATCCATCTGTAGCGATGATGGAGACGGAATCGAGTAAATTTCGATCCGCGGCTTCTGACGATTCGATGGGGAATCGTGTAGCATCTCGTTGCCACATCAGCGGGTTGCGAAGCTGTAAATAGCCTTTTATAGTAATAGTATACACTTTTTTAGAGAATTTTATCCCTTTCTGGTATATTTAGCAGATTTATCTATTTTTCAGTATATTTCGGCTCAAACTGTATTGATTTGTCAAAAATTCTGACATTTCCGCTAGAAAGTGAGATATATTGGCTAATACTGTGAAGTATTTGCGGGAATCTCGTTTTTTCTTTTGGATTTCATTAGGAATCGACGAAATTTATCGATTTTTGGCTCGAATTACTGATTTTTGAGATATTTTCAGCGGAAATTCGTTGTTTTTCGTCAAAACGTTGATGGTTTTTAGCCAAAAGCTCATATTTGACGTTTTTAACCTACAGAGAGTAGGAGTGATACAGAATTAGTGCATTCTGATGCAATTTTTAGCCGTGAATCAGAATATTTTCAGTGGAAAATATCGACTTTTGGCAATTTTTTGTCGAATTTCTCGAAATTTCTCGAATTTTTTGTATAATTTTTTGTTATTTTTATGAATAAGCACTCACAGGGCTCACAGCGACTGCTGGCTTGACGATTTGTGGGACTTCGTAGTTGTCTGAAGACATTATTTCCGATCGTGGCCGCGGGTCGTATATTTGAGGTTTTTCATCGGACGAATTCATTGTTTTTCACTGAAATTACATTCAGAATTATTTTTATATTGATATTTTTCAAGAAATCTCACGAAAAGTTAACGACATCACGGAAATACACGAAAAAGATTTTATGCCGAGCGCGAAATTACTTAATTCCGGTTGCGCGTAAGCTCATGTGTATCATGGTCCGCAGTGACACGCGCATTGCGTACAATGACTCGCGCACTGCGTACCGTAGTCCGATTTACCCATTAATTAGGTGTCGATTTACGGAGACTCAAGAATGAGTGATTTGGAGCATTCCGATGTCGGAATTTGCTCTTTTTATGGAAATTTGATTTGAAAAATCGCTCTTCGCACAAAAATGTGACTTATTGAGACAATTTTATAGGTTTTTGTAGATGTTTTTTGGTTACCCGATGGGATTTTGTCACGGACGCCAACCGATCGATTTATCGTTTTATCAGCTCTTTTTTTCCACCGTTCTCGTGGTTTTCCATGGGGAAAACACGATTTATACGGATTATATTACGAGACTGAGACTGCGACGGCTAATTGTATGTTTGTCACGGAGGCCATCCGATCTATTTATCGCGTTTCAGCTCAATTTCAACCATTTTTCGCAGAATTCCACGGGGAAAACACGAATCGAATGGAATTATTTACGAACTTGAGCTTGCGACGGCTAATTTGTCTTGCGAATATCCTTCGTGACTTCTCTGTACAGGTTTTCAGCTCCTTGAGGATGATTTCTTCTTGTTTGACGGTATTGTAGTCGAGTTTGAAGAGATTTCAGCCGCGGATCGATATGTACGGAAGCAGAGGAAGAGAATAACGCGAATATACGAGAATTTTCGAAATTTTTTGAATTTTTTATGGTTTTTGATGGATCAGAGTATTCTGACGTCACTATCGCTCCTCACAAGCCTTAAATTGTTGAAAGGGAAGCCGACTCGGTTCTTTTTACAGTTACCGCCGCTCTCGTTTCGATTATTGCTCATAGACGTAAAATAGTCTAGCTTGAGCGATTTCCGGCTTACTTCTGAGAAGTTCTACGGACAAATCGATAAATCGGAGGACGGGTCACTGGCCAATCATTACAAGAATGAACGGTCGTTATGCACCATGTGGAGGCGGGGCTTTAATGCGGTCGGAGACAGCCCCGCTCCGGAAAAGTCTTCCCAATCAAAATGTATAAATGACGGCTAAAGTGTGAGATAAGCGATGTAACGAACAGAACACAGTTTAAAGACAAGACCCATTTATTTACAAAAGATTTAGATAATTTAAAGAGAGATAATTTAATATTTTAGGAAAGCGTCCTGCTGGATGTGCCGCGGGTCGAATAGTAGACAAATGAGCGGTCACAACCGCGGATCGCTTAAATTGGCCTAAAAGGCCCAAAAAGGTGGAGATTTTGGAGTCCCTAGCGTCAGTACGCGCTTAAAAAGGCTAGAGATAGTCCGTAAAAATAAAAGGATCTACTCTGCCAGGAAAATCACACACTCTCACACTCGTCGCGTTACCGGACGACCGGAAGAGGCAACCTCTACTCGTCGTGTTAGACTGAGCAATGAGGAGGCGCGGCGGCCGCTACGCGACCGCTCGCGGCTGAGTGGAGCGCGTTTACTGACTCAACGGGTTTAGAGAGGTAATTCAAATTAGAATTAATTGAATATTCCTGATAACAGGTGATTGAAAAGAGAGAAATAAAGTGAATTAGTGAACAGATTGGAACAATATTGAAATAAGAGATTAGTAAGGCGATGATGAGCCTAGTTTTGCGGGGAAAACCATGTGGGGCTCATCATTCAGCCTTTCAGTTGTCGACAATTTTGTCTTTGGGGAAATAGTTGACAACAATTCCTAACTTTTCGTTAACAATAGATGAGTAGGATTAAACCCAACTAAAGTAGAATATCGGCTCCAAAACGAGCCAATAAAACGGGAAGCCACGTTTTCAGTAGTAAATAGAGTCATTTTGAATTGATGACATGTAACTCCGCTCAAAATCGGTCCTTTTCTGAAATCTTTTTTGCAATAGGTTCACAAATAAATGAGTCAAATGACCGATAACGTTTCAGAATAGTAGTCAATTCTATTTCAGAGAAATAAGTCATCAAAGTCAAAAAAAAGCACAGAAAGTGATATCGCGTGATATTGAAGTTTTGTTTTTGAAGATAAAACAAGCAGAAATTGATGTTAAAACATGTAAAAACACAATAAAATGTGATTTCGTGTTACCCAAAACTATTTCCACCTAAATGATTTCTCTAAAAATCAACTGGAAATTCGATTTTCGAGGTGGTCCTAAAGATATTTCGCGGTCAAAAAAGTGACTTTTTGGTGGTACGAGCGTATGAAAATTGAAAGGTTCATGAAAATGTATGTCCGGGGGTTTTTTTGGATTTGGAATCGATTGGCATTCACAGATTTTTGATATCTCTTCTGGGTTTTTCCGAAAGCCCCCAAATATGAGAAATTATTTAAAGTCTGAGTTCATCTTAGTACACCTTCAATCAAATTTGGAAAAAAAATTGAACAAAAAATTCCCTCCAAAAAGACGGGCCTGACGGACCGGGCCGGGCTTCGGGACGGGCCTGACGTTTTGAAAAAAAAAAAGCCCGGTCTGGCCCTTGACGAGTATGCTAATTTATTGAAAACTTCGCGGAATGGTCTTGTAGTTGAAAAATATCAAATGCGGTTCAGTAGAACTAAATTAATGTCATTAAAATAAAAATATTCATGAAACAACATAATTTTTTCTTATTCAACAACTTCAGAAACATGAGGAATAATATTTTTTCCGATAGCATTGTAATTTAATTGAAAGTTTTTACAGAGTTGCATTGAAAGACTTAAAAATTAACTGCATTTTTTGACATTTCGAAACAGATTTAAAAAAAAGAAAGTTGGAAATGTAGAAGCAAGACATCACTGAACATACAATCACTTTAAAATAACTATCATAAACAAAGGAAAATGGGAAATTATGAAATCAAAAAACCAAATGAGTTTTCCAAATCTGTATAAAATTGTCAGTATGTGAGAAAAAAAAGAGGACAATGTTTGAGATTTTGGTTTCAAAAACATCATTGAAATAGAAGGAGATATAGAGAAATGTGACCTCATTTTCACGCTAATAAGATGACTTCATGATATTTTTCTATTGTCCAAACGTTTTCGATAGAAGGTTATAAGACGAGAGTCGAAGTGAAGTTGAAAATAAAACACAGCTGTTATTGAGAAAGGAACCGGTCAATCAATTTGAAACGTTTATGAAACTGAACTTATAATAAACAATTCAGATAGTTGTTCAGAAACTTTTGTGCGATTGCATTACCGTCCCAACCAGTCAAGCAACTTACAAAATTGATGAAACTGTGATAGAGTATTACGAAATTTCTGAGAATTTCTGGAACAATGGTTGGTTTTTTCATCAATTTTCAAGACTAGACCCTACTAGCATAAATAAACTATCGGAAACAGAATTCACAAGATTTTGGAAGTTTTAAAACAAATAACTATTCTGATGAGAACCAGTAAAAAAGTTTTAAGTTTTTCGGAATCCGTGAATAAGAAACAGAATAATGCACTTGTGGAAAACCCCTCATTTGAAACCGTATTGAAACTGGAACCGAAGTAATTCATATTCCAATTATTCGGAAGTTTATGTAAAATACGCTTTTTTAATCTAAAAATGTCTCCGTGGCAGAGCTGAAAACGGATCTGAAATCTGAAAGTCTTGAGTTCGTATTGAATTATGGGCTGGAACGTGGAATCTAAGTAGTTTCCGAAACTGGAAAGTTTGGTTTCGGCCTAGAGATGTTTCTCCAAGTGAATCTAAACCATTTCCTGGGCAGTCGTGGAAAAATGATTACACTTTATTGTCGGTTAGATCCCAGTGTAGTATTGAAAATTATTTGAAAATTAGCAGAATTATTTGAAGCTTGGAACAGATTGTTTCTCAATGAAAACTATTAAAGTACAAGTTTAATGACAAGGTACGACACATCAGATACATCACGAAAAGTACATGTAAGGAGTTTTCCGAAAATAGAAAACTTGATTTTTGATTTTGGGGAAAATTTAAAATTTACAAATCCATCGGATCCTATTTCATATTACAAGTTTCAAAAATTGAATCAATTACTATGGAAGTTTTGAAAAAAAAAAAAATCAGAAAAATAGCACAGAAATCAGAAAAACGCAGAGAAATGTGAGTTTAAAAAAATCTGCTCGCGTTTTTGTCTCCGCCCCCAAAAAGTGGGAGTCGGGACACATTTTCTGCGCCGGACGCTCCACACGGTTACTGTACTTGAATCCGCTGTGGAGGCGGAGCCAAAAGAAAAACTAAAGTAGCTCAGCCCATGTCTTACAACTGCGCTCCACCGAAATGCCGTTGAAAAATGTCTCTTTTTCTCTAAGTCGTAGAGCGCAGTTCTAAGAAGCGTGCTGTGCTAATAAGTATCATTGGAAAGCTCAAAGCATGCGGAGAGTCAGGTACGGAAAGCAAAGAACTTGTATCAGTAGAGTTTAATATCCCATACTTTAATTGGGTTTCTGAAACAGACAGTCTCTAACAGATCAGTTTCAGAAAACAATTGAAACATAGTGGTTCGAAGACTCTAAGATATTTGGAACCGAAGAGATGAAAAACAGAAAGAATTAATGTAATTTTGGAAACCACTTCAATTTTTTTCAAAACTGAGTGACTTTTTTAATAAACACACTGAAAAGTTGTTAATCCTCTTTTTTGGTTACTTTGAAATATATTCCAAAACCCACCTGTACTTGTGTTTTGATCAGCAACTCAAAAACAAACCAATTTTAATAGAGAGATTCTGAAACAGTCAAATTCTGACAGTTCAGACGGATCTCCGACATCGTCAATGACTATTTCGCTACTATTAACTACTCAGAGAAACTATTGAAACATAGTGTAGAGATCAGAGGAGACGCAGAGAAATTGGTGTTTTCAGTCACTTTCAGACATTGTAATTTTAGTGTGTGCACCAGAGTTGCATGGAAGTGATTTTCCTTATACGGAAGTCGGAAGTCGGAATTAGATTTTTTTTTAAAGCCCGTTTTTATCCTTTTAGATAATTTTTCAATGTATTTCTGCGAAATGTACTTTTCGTGAATTCCATGACGGAAGTCGGAAGTAAAATTCCTTATCCGGAAGTCGGTAGTCGGAAGTCGGAATTCAACTCTGGTGTGCACTATTAACACTATCTTGACCGCAATCCGCTATTATGTATATTGAAATGTTTATAAAACAGTAACACTCTTCTGTTTCAAGAAATTAATTTTAGAATTCCTAACTTTTCGATAACAATAAATGAATAGGATTATTTTCCAACTAAAGTAGAATATCGGCTCCAAAACGAGCCAATAAAACGAGAATTTACAGTTAGAGACCTTGTCTTCATTCTCAATCATTCTCAATAAAAAGCTAGATCAAAAACGCAAAACCCGCGATTATTAGAATAAAGTTCACCCTGATGAACTTGAACTATTCGTGAAACAGTATAACTTTTTTCTGATTCAGCAGCATTAAAAAGGGTAAGAACTTATTACTTATTATTATTGGCTGTGGTTTTCAGGAAACATCAAATTTGATGATATAAAACGAAGAATCGAACAATGAACATGAAATTCATGTTAAAAAATTGAGACTGAAACATAACTGGCAAGTTGAAAGGTGAGTCAAGACTCGAATATGATTGAATTGGAGCTTGAGATATCAGTCGTTTCCGAAAATGGAAAGTTTTGTTTCAGCTGTTCCTCTATGACCCCCACGCCACGTTGTTCTGAAGTTTGTCAGGGATAAGTCTTCCTCATTTTTGATTTATTTTGTTGGAAAAAAGAATAAAAAACGTTTCAAATAATTACAAACTGTTACCATACATGAGTCTTACGAAGAATGCGTAAAAGACATCATCGAAATTTCAACAATCAAACCAATTTTATATAATGAAATGAGTTTTCCGAAACTGTAGAAAATTGTCACTATGTGAGAAAAGAAAACAGGATTCGAGATTTTTATTTCAAAAACATCATAGAAATGGAAATGCAGAGAAGTGTGACTTTATTTTTACGCTGATAAGATGACTTCATAATCTTTTGCTATCTCATTATCGACCCAACCAGTCATTCAATTTATAAAATTGATGAAACTGTGATAGAGTATTACGACATTTCTGTGAATTTCTGGAACAATGGTGGGGTTTTTCATCAATTTTCAAGACTAGATTGTATTAGCATCGATAAACCTTGTAGAATGCACAAGATTCTGATGAGAACTAGTAAAAAACGATCAGTTTTTTTTGGATAATGTCGCAGACCGGTATTTGTGTCTCCAAATCCTCCACGTCACTTTGTAATAAAGTTTGTCAGATATAAGTCTCTCCTTTTTTAAACTTTTTTGAGAAAAGAAGAAGACACGCGTTTTGAAAGTTTCAATCATCCTGGCCACTGTAACGATTATCGTTATCAAAACTTCCAAAATTAAACCAAATTCTAATAAGGGGTCTAAAACAGTACACTTCTGAAAATGAAAATTCAGCTTTTAGAAGAGTACCAGTGTAAGGTATTCGGTAAACAATTACCGGTAAATGCAGTTTTCGGTAAATTACCGGTAAAAAATCAATTTACCGAAAATTTACCGGTAATTTACCGGTAAATTTCCGGTAAATTACCGGTAAATTACCGGTAAATGAGTATTCGATAAATTACCGGTAAATCGTGAATTTTTCTTTCAACATTTTTCCCATTCATGTTTTTTGTGTTTTTCTCACATGGTTAAGTCCGTTAAGGAAACAAAACGTGTTTGTGGACGTTTTTGTACCAATTTGAGTACCAGGGTTCGACCCCAGTGGTGGCAATTTTTTTGTTGCTTTTTGGAATAATTTTTTGAGCGATTCGAGTTATTTTACGATTTTTTTGTCTCAAATTTTTTATTATAAAAACTCGAATGAAACGAAAATATTCAAAAATTTTCCAAAAAATTGAAAATCATAAACGTCTTTATCTCTGGACTTCAGATTCGTGACAGAGTATCCAAAAAACATCAGAAAACACAGTTAGTCTCTTTGTGGGTTCGAACATGCAACCTTTCCAGTCGAAAAACGCAAAAAAAGTAGCTATTCACCGATAATTTACCGGTAAACAACTATTCGGAACGATAACTTTCGGTAAATTTACCGGTAAATTACCGATGAATATTTACCGAAAATTTACCAGTAAATTTACCGGTAAATTTACCGAATTCTTCCGAATACCTCACACTGAAGAGTATGTAGAGAATAACGTAGAGATCAGAAGAGACGCAGAGAAATTGGTGGACATATTCAGATTTTTTCGTTATTGTATTAGAGTGCATGTATGTATGTGGTATTCTCTAGTAAATTATTGAATGAAATAACTGTACCGCTATCACAAAATGCTTATGTATCAGTATCATTTTTTCTGTTTTATGGAATTGATTATTAGGATGCAAACATAAATTTTCGATAATAAAGAGAATCGTTTTACTGAAAGATCTAGTAAAACTGAATTTATAGCATCAAAATTATAATATTCGTGAAAGAGTATGGTTTTTTGTTTCAACAATTTCAGAAAGATTAGTGTTCCCGTATTTTTCGATATATTTTTTGAATGGCCCTATAAGAAAATGCTCGAAAACGAAATGCTTGATAGTTGCCAATCTGAAATCTCGTGGGTGAAATTCAATAAAATGTGGATTAAAGCCCGTGTGAAAAAACGAAAACTATTTTTGAAACATTGAAAATTCTCAGATGGGCCTTTCTTTATGACCAAATTTTCGAGTTTTCGGCGGTTGTATAATTTTCTAAAAATTAATTCAGACTAACATAATTTGATTGTAAGGTAAGTGAAACAGTAAGACTACATTGGGTACAGAACTTCCAGTACTGATTAGAAAAGATCTCATGAAGAAGATAATCAGAACTTCATAAATCTCACATATTTTAATGGTGTTTCTGAAACAGACAGTCTCTAACATATCAGTTTCAGAAAATCATTGAAAAATAGTGGTTTGGAGACTGTAAGGTACTGGACCGCAAGATATGCAAAACTGAAAGAATTAATGTAATTTTGGAGAACATTTCAATATTTTCAAGAAAAAAAGGTTTTATAAAAATAATCGTTTCTGTGTAACCCACAGTAGATTAGTGATTTACAACTTGTCGATCATCTATTTTGAATATTTTCAGGCTAAAAGGTACTCTGAATTACATAAATATTCAAACCATCAGCACTTCAAAAATTAACTGGTGTTGAATAGAGATTCTGAAACAGAAACATTCTTTTGTAGGATTCCGACATCGACAATGATTATTCTGCTACTTTTGACTAATCAGAGAAACTATTGAAACATAGTGTAGAGATCAGAGGAGACGCAGAGAAATTGATGTTTTCTGTTATTTTCTGATATTGTAGTTATTGTATCAGAGTGCGCAAATGTAAGCAGCATTAGAAAGTACGCCAATTACCGAACTAACTTGACCGTGATCCGCTATCATATTGAAATGTTCATAAAACAGTAACACTCTTCTGTTTCAAAAAGTTAAATTTAGAGTTCATAACTTCTTTAAAACCATACTTGTCAAATGACGGGCCGGCCCGCAGGCCCGGCCTGGCCCGGCCCTTGACAAGTATGTTGAAAACAATAGATGAAATTTTGTTTCCACAATTAATTGAAACCAAAGTAGAATATCGGTTCCAAAACGAACCAATAAAACGGGAATTAACTGTTAGAGACTTTGGCTTCATTCTCAATAAAAAACTCGATCAAAAAAGAAAATTTTGTGATTTACTCTATACTTAAATCATTCTGTAGGACCAACGGCAGGTAACTTTTTTGTTTTATAAAACCTTTTCAGAGTATGGGACTTCCATTTCCAAGGCGACCGAAACTGTAAAATCCATAGAGGCTGTGCAAAATACCTTCAAGAAAAGAGTAATGCAGAGCATCATCGGAATTAAGTTAATCGTGTTGAACTTGACTTATTCGTGAAAGAGTATCCAGTGTTTTTCTGATTCATAAGTAAAATATAGTAAGGACATTGTTTGAGATTTTATTTCAAAAATATTATTGAAAGAAGAAAAAGATGTAGAGGAATGTGACTTAATTTTTACTCTGATGAGATGCCTTCATAATCTTTTCCTAAAGGTTATCGATAAAATATTATGAGAGAATTCTGGATTATTGAAGAAACAACTGGTCAGTCAATTTGAAAAGTTTATGAAACTGAACTTGTAATGAATAATTCAGAAAGTTTTTCAATAACCCATTTCAATCATGCATTACCGACCCAACCAGTCAATCAATTTACAAAATTGATGAAACTGTAAAAGAGTATTAGGAATATTCTGAGAATTTCTGGATCAATGGCTGCTTTTCTAGCCAAAAGACTAGATTGTATTAGCATCCAGAAGTAGAATTTGCAAGACTTTATACGTTTTGATACATACATATGACTATTCTGATGACAATTTAGTCGGTTTTTTGGAAAACGAAAATAACAATCATGCATTTGTGGACGAACTCATTTGAAAAAGTATTGAAACTGAACATCTAACATAGCAGTTCCAAAGAAATATACCAATTTTTCGGAAGTTTCTCTAAAAGACGCTTCGTCTATTACTGTTTATGTTGGCAAGCTGAAAACGGGTGTGACTTGAATTGTCGAAGATCATATTGAAGAATGAGCGGGAACTTTACATATTGCTTGTTTCCAAAACCGGAATAATCTGTTTCGGCAGAGAGATGTGCCTCTACCCTCTAAAGTCAATCTAAATAATTTCTTTGCATTTTATTGTTTTCTATAATTTACGATAATTGTATTGAAACTTTTTGGAAATGGAGAGAATTTTTTCAAGTTCTGAAACAGATTGTTTTGCAAAATGAAAACTTTAAAAATAAACGTTCAATGGAAAGATTCAAGTAAGACTACATCAGAGACACCACGAGAAGTACATGAAATATATTGGAGTTTTATTTTTTTTTAATATTCAACATTTACAATTGCAACATGCCATCAGAGTTTCAAAAAATTGACCCAATTACTATGGAACTTCTGAAATATGAATATATTCTACATTTTGGTTTCAAGAAATAACAAAGAAATCAGAAAAACGCAGAGAAATGTGTCTTTGAAAAATCTGTTCGCGTTTTAGTCTCCGCCCCGAAAAAGTGGGAGTCGGGGCACACTTTCTGCGCCAGACGCTTCACTGGTTACAGTACTTGAATTAGCTGTGGAGGCGGAGCCTAGAATAAAAATGATAGTAGCTCAGCCCATGTCTTACAACTGCGCTCCCCCGAAATCTCTTTTGGAAATGTCTCTTTTTCTCTCAGTCTCTCAATTTCCCACACAATTTTCTTCGGTTTCAGTAGAGCGCAGTTCTAACAAGCGTGCTGTTCTAATAAGTATCATGGGAAAGCTCAAAGCATGCGGAAAGTCAGGTACGGAAAGAAATGTGAAGAACTTGCATCAGTAGAATTTAATATCCCATACTTTAATTGGGTTTCTGAAACAGACAGTCTCTAACAGATCAGTTTCAGAAAACAATTGAAACATAGTGGTTCGAAGACTCTAAGATATTTGGAACCAAAGAGATGAAAAACAGAAAGAATTAATGTAATTTTGGAAACCACTTCAATTTTTTTCAAAACTGAGTGACTTTTTTAATAAACACACTGAAAAGTTGTTAATCCTCTTTTTTGGTTACTTTGAAATATATTCCAAAACCCACCTGTACTTGTGTTTTGATCAGCAACTCAAAAACAAACCAATTTTAATAGAGATTCTGAAACAGTCAAATTCAGTTCAGACGGATCTCCGACATCGTCAATGACTATTTCGCTACTATTAACTACTCAGAGAAACTATTGAAACATAGTGTAGAGATCAGAGGAGACGCAGAGAAATTGGTGTTTTCAGTCACTTTCAGACATTGTAATTTTAGTGTGTGCACCAGAGTTGCATGGAAGTGATTTTCCTTATACGGAAGTCGGAAGTCGGAATTAGATTTTTTTTAAAGCCCGTTTTTATCCTTTTAGATAATTTTTCAATGTATTTCTGCGAAATGTACTTTTCGTGAATTCCATGACGGAAGTCGGAAGTAAAATTCCTTATCCGGAAGTCGGTAGTCGGAAGTCGGAATTCAACTCTGGTGTGCACTATTAACACTATCTTGACCGCAATCCGCTATTATGTATATTGAAATGTTTATAAAACAGTAACACTCTTCTGTTTCAAGAAATTAATTTTAGAATTCCTAACTTTTCGATAACAATAGATGAATAGGATTATTTTCCAACTAAAGTAGAATATCGGCTCCAAAACGAGCCAATAAAAAGGGAATTTACAGTTAGAGACCTTGCCTTCATTCTCAATCATTCTCAATAAAAAGCTAGATCAAAAACGCAAAACCCGCGATTATTAGAATTAAGTTGACCCTGATGAACTTGAACTATTCGTGAAACAGTATAACTTTCTTCTGATTCAGCAGCATTAAAAGAGGTAAGATTTAATTAACTTTGTTCGTTTACAAGGCTGTGATTTTCAGAAAAAATCAAATTTGATGATTTAAAACGAAGAATCAAACAATGAACAAGAAATTCATGTTAAAAATTGATTGAACTGCTTGAAAACATAACTGGCAAGTTGAAACGGGAGACAAAACTGAAACATGACTGACTTGGAGCTTGAGATATCAGCCGTTTCCGAAATTGGATAGATTTGTTTCAGTAGAGCGGCATTGGTGTCTCCATGACCCCCACGCCATGTTGTTCTGAAGTTTGTCAGGGATAAGTCTTCCCCATTTTTGATTTATTTTGTTGGAAAAAGAATAAAAAACGTTTCAAATAATTACAAACTGTTACCATACATGAGTCTTACAAAGAATGCGTAAAAGACATCATCGAAATTTCAACAATCAAACCAATTTTATATAATGAAATGAGTTTTCCGAAACTGTAGAAAATTGTCACTATGTGAGAAAAGAAAACAGGACAATGTTCGAGATTTTTATTTCAAAAACATCATAGAAATGGAAATGCAGAGAAATGTGACCTTACTTTTACACCGATAAGATGACTTCATGAAATTTTCCTAAACGTTTTCGATCAAATATCTTAAGGCGAGAGTAGGAGTGAAGGAAAATGAAAACACGGATTTTATTGAAGAAACAACTAGTCAATCAATTTGAAAAGTTGATGAAACTGAACTTGCAATAAACAATTCAGATAGATTTTCAGAATCTTTTGTGAGATTGCATTACCGATCCAACCAGTCAATCAATTTACAAAATTGATGAAACTGTGAACGAGTATTACGAAATTTCTAAGGATTTCTGGAACAATGGTTGGTTTTCTAGCCAATTAAAGACTAGATTGTATTAGCATCGATAAACCTTGTAGAATGCACAAGATTCTGATGAGAACTAGTAAAAAACGTTCAGGTTTTTTTGGATAATGTCGCTACTAATTGTAAGACCCCCATTTGACACCGTATTGAAACTGGAACATCTAACATGGTGATTGCAAAGTAATACACATACCAACTGTTTCGGAAGTTTCTGGAAAACGCCCTTTTTTCGAAATTGTTTCTGTTAGCCAGCTGAAAACGGGTGTGATATCTGACCGATCTACTTACTCAGCAGAGCTGTGCGGAATTCCTTCCTTCGACTTCCTTCTTCCTTCTTCCGGGCCTTTTTCACTTCCTTCTTCCTTCTTCCCTCTTCCTTTTTAAAAATTTCACTTCCTTCTTCCTTGTTCGTTCTTCCGTTAAAAAGTTTACTAAAATTTTGTAATTTTCGACGGAATTTTGGCGGAATTTTGTATGAAACAACATCAAAATTCGTTTTCAGAGATGACTAGAAAAAAGTTTCCTCAAATTTGTCATTTTCAAAATGAACTTCCGATTTCCCGGTTCGGAACCCAACTTCCTTCTTCCTTCTTTCTTCCTTCTTCCGGGTCTTTTTTCACTTTCTTCTTCCTTCTTTCCTTTTGAAAAATTTTACTTCCGCACAGCCGTGTTATTGTCGCAACAAAAAAGTTCCGACATTTTTTCCCCCTCGGTGTTTGCGGACTCAAGCCAAAATTTGATAATTTTGGCTTGAGTCCGCAAACACCGACGAGGAAAAAATGTCGGAACTTGTTTATTTCGATAATACTCAGATTGAAACAAGAACTGGAACCTGAAATGTAAGAAGTTTCTGAAACTCGAATGTTTTCTTGCGGCATAGAGATGTGTCTCCAAATCCTCTAATGTAAATCTAAATCATTTCCTGGACCGTCGCGGCAAAATGATTGCATTTTATTGAGACTATAGTCTGATATCGAAATATTTTGGAAATTGACAGATTTTTTTGAAGTTTTGAAACATATTGTTTTTCAAAATGCAAGCTATAAAAGTGACAAGGAAAAAAAATAGTCACATCAATGAAATTACAAAAATAACGTAAAAATGAGTTTTCCAAAACTGTAAAAAATTTTGAGAACCATCAATTTTTTGAGAAAAGTGTACAGAAACCGGTTCCTATAACTCAAATCTGATTGTAAAACACCAAGGATTGGTGATTCGGAAACTGTGGAAAAGAAACATAAGAGCTTTGAATCCGTTTGATTTAAAAGAATTTACTCCAGCAAAATTTACGATTTTTGGAATTTTCGCATCAGAAGGCATTTTTCAGTTTGTCTAAGAACATAGTGGTCTGAAGAATAGTGTAACTTTATTGTTTTGTAAGTGAAACAGAGAGTTTTTTTGAGCAGAAATTTTAGCTTAGTCTAGATTTTCAGTGATTTTTCTTTACAATTAGAATTAAAACGCCCGGTTTAAGAGGTTTTCAAGTGTCTCGGTTTCCAAATGTCTGGTTTCGCGGATGCTTCAGAGACGAAACTTATGTTTTTTGGAGGATTTCTAAAACATCGACTGACTACTAGAGTTTCGATAGCAATTCTCACTAGTTTTTTAGAAATTTCGAAACAGATAGTTTTCTGGAAAAAAAACTAGTAAAACTCGACTTTTTAATACCGATCTAGAATAGAAATGCACACTTACAATTAGAAATGCCTAAGAAATAGTGACACTTTTCTGTCTCGTCAAATTGATTTTGCAAGCGTAACTTCTCGATGACAATATAGAAATGATAAGCTCTACTGTGCTAATTCGCATATTTCAGAAACACTTTCAAAGATTATGTTTTTCGGAAATCTCAGAGAATCGGTAAAAGCGCGGGATATCGGATTCATCTGCCAAAGACCACGTTCAAGTACTTTTCACTAGTGATGCACGGATGACAAACCTTTAAAAATGGCAGATGAAACGGATCAAAATTTTACGAATTTGAAAAAAAAAATTTGTTTTTCTTTAATTTCTAACCCGGGAGGATTCAAACCCGCGTCTACTGAAGTAAACCTCAGCCCGGATAAGTATAGACTATTACAGCGCCATGCTCGATCAGTCTAACCGGAACCGACACAGATAAGAATGGTGGGGGAAGTTAATTTGATAAAAAGTACCCTGTTTTTAAGAATTTCAATCATAATTTTATTGATTTCTATATAAAAAATTGGTCAAGATCATCAGAACTTCAAAGATGTCACATACTTTAATGGAGTTTCTGAAACAGTCAGTCTCTAACATATCAGTTTCAGAAAATCATTGAAACATAGTGGTTCGGCGCCTCTAAGATATTGGAACCGAAGAGATGAAAAAATGAAAAAATTAATGTAATTTTGGAAGCTTCTTCAACATTTTTCAAGAGTGAATAAAAAATGGGTTTTATTAAAATAATCGTTCCTATGCAACCCACCGTAAATTGGTGATTAACAAGTTGTCAATCATCTTTTTTTGGTTACTTTCAGAATGATCCTAAAATCTATTAGCAGTACAAAAATATACCGGTTTTGATAGAGATTATGAAACAGTCAAATTCTGAGACAGTTTTTGTAGGATTCCGACATCGACAATGACTATTTCGCTACTTTTGACTACTCCGAAAACATATTTGAAAACATAGTGTAGAGATCAGAGGAGACGCAGAGAAATTGGTGTTTTCTGTTATTTTCTGATATTGTAGTTATCGTATCAGAGCGCACAAGAGATAGTCTTTACTAACTTGACCGTGATTCGCTATCATATTGAAATGTTCGTGAAACAGTAACACTTTCCTGTTTCAAAAAGTTAATTTTAGAATTTAAAACTTCTTGATAATAATAGATGAATTTATTTAGATGAAAACAAATAGATGAATTTATAATTAATTGAACCAAAGTAAAATATCGGTTTTTTTTTGGTGTATGGGACTTCCATTTCCAAGACGACCGAAACTGTAAAATCCATAGAGGCTGGGCAAAATATCTTCATGAAAAGAGTAACGCATACTGCCTCATTGGATCGGAATTAAGTTAATCGTGTTGAACTTGAACTATCCGTGAAAGAGTATCTTGTTTTTTCTGATTCAACAACTTCATACAGTAAGAATTTATTGAATTTGTCGATTGGTACAACCCATTTTCATCAACATTCATATAAAACAAAGAATCCAACACTGAACCAGAATTTTATGTTTAAAGGTGCATCTAATTTATTGGGAACTCCGCGGAATGGTCTTTTAGTAGAACAATATCAAATTAATTTATATCATTAAAATAAAAATATTTATAAAACAACATAATTTTTTCTTATTCAACAACTTCAGAAACATGAGCTATCATATTTTTTCCGATGCTATTGTTTTTTTATTAAAAGGTGTTTCATTGTGTCATTGAAAGATTTAAAAATTAACTGCATTTTTTGTCATTTCGAAACAGATAAAAAAAGAAAAATTGGAGAAGCAAAAAATCCCTGCATACTCATATCACTTCAAAACAATAATTATTTAAACAGCGATTGTTTTGAAGTGAAATCATTAACAAAATTATGAAATCAAAAAACCAAATGAATTATGAGAAAAAAATCTTCTTCCTACTAATGGAATAGTTCTGTCTGTCCGTCCGACGCTTCTCCCTGAATAACTTTTTTCTCTCTGAACCGTTCCAAAAGATGTTTGGGGGTATAATCATGTACCTCCGAGCGCTTCAATTTTTTGGACCCTGGGTGTCAGATTACTGTAGGATTACTGTAGCAACCGTAACCCAAAAAATGAAAAAGGGTTCCAAACAGAACGAGGGGAGACCAGACTGGGGTGGTAACAACCTTGACCCCTCAGCATGGCACCCAAAAAAAGATGGGTCGGTTACTGTAGGATTACGGTAGTTACAGAGTTTTGAACATTAACAGTCGAATCTGAATACCTTGGAAGGTTCAGATCCCCACAGATTGAGTACGTTGATAAATTTTTAACTCTGTAGTCCCGTACTTTTCCTCGAGAGACTTTGCAGGATTTCCACTGCCATACCCCTGAAAGGGTACTGTAGCTACAGTAACCCAAAAATCGGAAAAGCAGGTTAAAACTGAAAATACGGGGCCCATAATTTGGTTGTGACTCCCTAGGCACCTTAACACAATACTCCGAAAATTTGAGCCAGTTTGGCCGCAACATCCAGAAATTCTTAAAAGTTTCCAGAATGTTCCAGAAACTTCTTGAAACTTTCAAAAACTTCTAGAAACTTCCAGAGAGTTCTAGAAAATTTCAGAAATTAATAGAACCGTTTAAAAAGTTCTAGGCTTTTCCAGAACCTTCCAGAAGATACCAGAAGATCCGGAAGTTTCAAGATTTTTCCAGAATTTTCTAGAAACTTCCGGAAACTTCCAGAAATACTTCCGATTTTAGAATCCAAATATTTGAGAATCTTCCAGGAACTTCAAGAAATAAATTCGGCGGCAATTCAAAATTTTGAATTTCGGCGGGATTTCAAATATTCTGGAACCTTCTAGAAACTTCTAGAGAAACTTTTGAATTTCAGCGGGAATTCAAATATTCTAGAACCTTCTAGAAACTTCTAGAGAAACTTTTGAATTTCAGCGGGAATTCAAATATTCTAGAACCTTCTAGAAACTTCTAGAGAAACTTTTGAATTTCAGCGGGAATTCAAATATTCTAGAACCTTCTAGAAACTTCTAGAGAAACTTTTGAATTTCGGCGGGAATTCAAATGTTCTGGAACTTTCTAGAAACTTCTAAAGAAATTTTTGAATTTCGGCGGGAATTTACGTGAAAGGGTTATACATTCACGAAGAGTTCTTTGGTTTAGTGAAAACACTTTTATCGTTTTTTGATGTTTTCTTAAAGTTTAGAAAAAAAGTCAGAGAATTTTTTTCGGCAGCATCCTCAACAAAAATGAAAGAGAAAGAGAGTGAATCATATTAACATTACATTCATCTGAAAAACTTATTTGGATTCAGAAAATTATTTCCAGCAACTCCTACTCACAACCTTCAAGCCAACTGAATCCAGCGAAAATCGCGGCGTAGCCGCGAACTTTCTGCTGGTAGTACCTATGTGAGAAAAGAAAACAGGACACCGTTTGAGATTTTTATTCAAAAAACATCATTGAAATAGAAGGAGATGTAGAGAAATGTGACTTTATTTTTACGCTGACAAAATGACTTCATGATATTTTTCTATTTTGTGAAAGTCCAAACGTTTTCGATAGTAGATTAAAAGTCGAATGTGAAGTTGGATTTAATTGATGAAACAACTGGTCAATCAATTTGAAAAGTTTATGAAACTGAACTTATAATAAACAATTCAAAAAGTTTTTCAGAATTTCATCATTCAAACATCCCTCGCGAAATTTCTGAAAATTTTTGAAACGATGGTTGGTTTTTTTCATTAATTTTCAAGACTAGACCGTACTAGCATAAATAAACTCTCGGAAGTAGAATACACAATATTTTGGAAGATTTAAAACAAATAACTACTCTGATGAGAACCAGTAAAAAGTTTTAAGTTTTTCAGAATTCGAGAGACAGAATAATGCACTTGTGGAAAACCCCTCATTTGAAAACGTATTGAAACTGTAATATCTAACATGGCGATTCCAAAGAAATATACCAAATTATTCGGAAGTTTCTGGAAAATACGCTTTTTTTAATATAAGAAATCTGAAAGACGAGTGGATTCATAATGAATAAATGAGCTGGAATGTGAAATCTAAGTAGTTTCCGAAACTGGAAAACTAGAAAATTTGCGGAATTTTTTGAAGTTTTGAAACAGATTGGTTTTCAAAATTAAAACTGTAAAAGTACACGTTTAATGTAAAGGTATGTATAAAAAATACATCACGAAAATTACATAAAAAAGAGTTCAATTTTTCTCACTGATTTGTTCGATTTTTAGACTCCGTCCCCAAAAATGGGAGTCGACACATATAGCCTGAATTTGATACCGGTGCGGAGGCGGAGCCTAAACAAAATGACAATTTCCTAAAAAGTCATAATTAAAGCGAGAGTGAAGTGATCTGATTATTAGGTAAATGAAACAGTAAGATCATATTTTGATTTAAAAAAATGGATTACTAACCAGGAAAGGTGAGTTTTGGAAGATATATTTGAAATGGTTAACATCACCAGAACTTCATAAATATCACATATTTTAATGGAGCTTCATCAGAAGATTGTCCACATACAGGTTGTTCGACATCTCACGGGCCATGTCCTGGTCGTTGATTGTCTCCAGGTGATGGTTAATCGTTGCTGCTAACAAGAAAGGGCTTACGTTTAGACCGAAAAGGACTCGAGTGAAGCGGAGCACCATGATGTTGTCTCCTGAGAAGTCCTTGTTGATGTCTTTGACCCACAGCAGTCTTGTAGCATCTCTGTCATCCTCATGGAGATAGACTTGCAAAAAAGCCTTCTCTACGTCCGAGGTGACAGCCGTTTTTCCTGAGCGGAAACGTAAAAGCATCCCCATCAAGTCCGGAAGAATGGTGGGTCCTTGATGTATCTGGTCGTTGAGGGATGGTTTGTTCTTGAAGTGTGCGGAGCCATCTACAACCACTCTGCATTTTGTGGTTGTTTTCGTTGGCGTGAAGACTGGTTGGTGCGGATTGTAGTGTACAAGTCTTTTCCCCGTTCGTTCGTGTGCGTTAACGATTTCCAGTATTCCTTTCTCGAGTTGGTCTTTGAATACTGTGTCGATCGTTTTCAATACTTCTTTCGAGTATTGGCGTCCTACACTAATGAGTCTCTTCTCAGCGATTGAGTAGTTATCAGGTAACTCCTCGCGATCCTCTTTCATGTGCAAGCGAACGTAATATGACTTATCTCTCTTTTCCACAGTCCTCTTGAAATGTTCCACAGTCGCTCGCTCCATTTCTGCTTTCTCGTTGACAAGCGATCCTGTGAACTCTTCTGGCTTCTTCATGGTGGTGTCTCTCTTCTGCTGCTCCTCGACTCTTTGAGCTTCATCGATTGCTGTGTTTCCAATTGCGGTGAACCTGTAGTGTTCCGTTGGATTGAGCTCGATTTGTGAATCTCTTGGTCGTCCAATAGTTGTATTCCCGAATACTGTATCCAGCAGTGCCATTCCTGATGGTAGACGTACCATGTTTCCTGTGAGAATCAGTGTGACGAAATCATCTCCGATGATCATGTCTGGCACGACTGATGTCTCGAAAGCGTCCTTGTTCATCCTGATGTCGTTCTTCAGGATGTACATCATGTCCTCTGGCGGAAGCGTCCTCTTCTTGATCCTTCCTACCAATTGATCTGATATGTAGGGTGTGATCTCCAATTCCTTGTTCGAATTTGGTACTCTGCATTTCACTTTCGTAAGTGCGTATTCTCCTGGACTCGGTTCTCCTGATTTAAAAGTAGTAAGGCAGAACTTATCTTTCTTTATGATTGGGAGTTTCCAGTTGTTCGCAATCTTCTCCGAAATGAATGTGAGATCGGCTCCAGTGTCGATCATCAGTGAGATGCGTTCCCATTTGGAATTGTGTGGATTGTATGCTTCAGCTTGAATAGTTGGAATAGAAGTTGTGTTGTCCCCGCTGGGACTTGTCGTTGCTGCTGCCGTCTTAGTGTCCCCTTCTTTCGAATCTTGTGACTCAAGGTTACACTCCGTGTTGATGCTAGCAGCCATCGTTCGTCCTTGTGTCGGCTTCTGTTTGTCCTTCTTCTCCGTCTTTTTCTGATTTGACGCTGAGTCACTGTTTGGACAGTTACCGAAGTGGTGTCCCGGCTTGTTGCATCTGTTGCAGACTTTGCCTGGGCAACTGGACGTCTTGTGTCCCTTGCGTAAACATTGGCCACATCTGTCTTCTTTTTCCAAGAATTTCGTACGGTCACTTGGGTTGGGCATTGTCCTGCATTGAGACATGTAGTGGTTCTCACGGTTACAGATCAAGCACTTCCTCGCCTTCTTCTCCTGGAATCGATTGTTGTCCGCGGAAGATTTCTCGTTGCGAGCGTTCGGCTTCTTGTCCTTCCCGTCCTTTCCACTCTTGTCTTGTGACCGTTTTGATAGCAATTCCAGGAGTTCTTCATCCCTGGTGATGATGTTGTCCAAATCTTTGAGGAGTTGACGGATCGTCCATTCTTCAGGTCGATCCAGCTTACATCCGTATACGTCCTTCTGGATTTGGAAAGTGAACTTCTCAATGATCAGTTCTTGTGTGAGCGTGTTGTCTATTTTCTCGTCCGTGAGCAGCAACTGGTTGGCTATGGCCGTTACTTTGTCCAGTAGTCTCCTTTGGTCCTTAATAGACTCGGTCCTGGCTTCTTCCTTCTTAAGCCTTGATAGTAAATCCGAAACAGCCTTTTTCTTGTCCCCGTACTTCTTCTTCAGGGCGGCAAGTGCTGGTCGATAGTTGGCGTCTGTCAGCTCAAACGATTCGATATGTTCCCTGGGTTCTCCTTCCAGGGCGTTCAAGAGATAGTTGAGTTTCAATAACTCACGCATGTTTGTTTTTCCTATGACCTCCTCGAAGATGGTCATGAACCTTTCGAACTCCCATCTATCTCCTTTGAACTTTTTCAACTCCGTTTGTTTGACTGAATTTGCCATTTGAAATCCTTGCAGAATTTCGATGAGCGTTGTGTTATCGTTCCGTACTTCATATGTGGCGTCTTCCTGCAGCGTAACATCTTGGTTTCCTTCTGCTTCATGCAATGGATCCTCTCGGTTATCTTCTGCTTCATGAACGCTTTGTGATGAACGAGTGGATCGATAATCCTCCAAATTCTCCGTGGCTCTTTCGAGCTCAATGTTGAGGTCGTCAAGTACCTCTGCGGCTTTTTCGTATGCATCGGCATACTTTACCGCATATGCGTCAAGACAATCCACTTCCTCCTGTGTTGGCTCTCTGTCTTCGACCGTCGCATTGAATCCCTTCTCCAGCGCTTCCATGTAGTTTTTGAGCCTCTCCATGGACCTCTGTAGCTTCTTTGCCTCGCTGGTTATGTTCTTTGCGTGATCTCTGAGAGCGTTGTTTTCGAGGGCTTTATATGTCTCAACTGAGCGTTCTGCTTCATCCGCAAGATGCGTCACCAGTGTGGCCGTCTTCGTTACTTGGGATTTCGCAGCTGACAGCATCTTCCTCTTCAATTCGGTCGATGCACCATAAAATCAAAAATAATCCTTCAGGCGTACTCGTCTTCAGGAGTTATCCTTGGCGTCGTTGTGTGGTAGAATGCGTTTGTGTAGAAACCTCAAACTTGGGTAATTAAACCTTTTATATAAACGAATAAAAAGAGTTAACAACAAAAGAAAGGATGTAACAGAAAAGGGGATAAAAGAACAAGGGAGAACATAAAAAATAAGGAGAATAAAATAAAGGGAGAGAAAACAGAAGAGATCGTCTTAAGACGACAATCTTATAACAATAAAATGAAGGAAGGGAAGAAGGGATGCTCTGTCTGTTGGGGGCGGAGTTTAATATAAGGGACAGACAGAGGTGAATGTGGGGAATGATGTGGGTGTTGTGCGTGAGATAGCGTGGACAGATCTGGAGACCCAGCATCTGTCCACGACAAAAAGGTGTTACTTCTGTTGCATTACTGTCCGCGCTATGTATACATAGCTTGGACAATAATGCAACAGATGTCGTAATATCTAGATAGCGTGTATAGAGATGAGGGTGTAAGGGGCGTTAGAGAAGAAAAGGAATGAGCAAATGTGTGGGGGACCAATGTAAGAATAATACAAATCAAGTAAAACAATAAAAAATACGAGATTTCGAGTATAGAAACAGACAGTCTCTAACATATCAATTTCAGAAAATTATTAAAGAATAGTGGTTCGGCGCCTCTAAGATATTAGAAAGCAAGATATGAAAAACTGAAAGAATTAATGTAATTTTGGAGAACACTTCAATTTTTTTTTCAAGACTGAATGGTTTTCTTAATCGTTTTTTTAGTAAACACACTGAAAAGTTGTTAATCATCATTTTTGGTTACTTTCAGACTGAAATATATTCCAAAACCCTCCTGTGGTTTTATCAGCAACTCAAAAAGAAACCAATTTTAATAGAGATTCTGAAACAGTAAAATTCTGACAGTTCAGTCGGATTTCAACATCGTCAATGACTATTTCGCTACTTTTTACTACTCAGAGAAACTATTGAAACATAGTGTAGAGATCAGAGGAGACGCAGAGAAATTGATGTTTTCAGTCACTTTCAGACATTGTAATGTGTGTGTACCAGAGTTGCATGGAAGCCATTTTCCTTATCCGGAAGTCGGAATTAGATTTTTTCTCAAACCATCAAATCTCCAAGAGAAAAATCATAAAACTCGCGAAAATCAGTAGAAAATTAGTTTTTGGCTGAAGAAATGCCCGTTTTTTATTATTTTAGATAATTTTTCAATGTATTTCTGCGAAATGTACTTTTCGTGAATTCCATGACGGAAATCGGAAGTAAAATTCCTTATCCGGAAGTCGGTAGTCGGAAGTCGGAATTCAACTCTGGTGTGTACTATTAACACTTTCTTGACCGCAATCCGCTATTATGTATATTGAAATGTTTATGAAACAGTAACACTCTTCTGTTTCAAGAAATCAATTTTAGAATAAATAACTTCTTGAAAACAATCGAAGAGTCGGATTAAATCCAACTAAAGTAGAATATCGGCTCCAAAACGAGCCAATAAAACGGGAATTTACAGTTAGAGACCTTGCCTTCATTCTCAATCATTCTCAATAAAAAGCTAGATCAAAAACGCAAAACCCGCGATAATTAGAATTAAGTTAACCCTGATGAACTTGAACTATTCGTGAAACCGTATAACTTTTTTCTGATTCAGCAGCATTAAAAAAGGCAAGACCTTATTAACTTTGTTTGTTTACACGTCTGTGATGTTCAGAAAAAATCAAATTTGACGATTTAAAACGAAGAATCGAACAATAAGTCCATGCAAAAACTAGCAGCAAAGTCGAAAAATGCGAAATTTTTCGGAAATTTCAGAAAAAAATAGTCAATCAACTTTGAAAGTTAATGAACTTGTAATAAACAATTCAGAAAGTTTTTCAGAAATGTATTTTACCAGACCAATACCGACCCAACCAGTCAATCAATTTACAAAATTAATGAAACTGTGATAGAGTATTCCGAAATCTCTGAGAATTTCTGGAACAATGGTTGGGTTTTTATCCATTTTCAAGACTAGATCGTATAAACATCGATAAACTATGTAGAATGCACAAGATTCTGATGAGAACTAGTAAAAAACGTTCAGTTTTTTTTGGATAATATCGCTACTAAGATACCCCCATTTGAAAACGTAGTGAAACTGGAACATCTAACATGGTGATTCCGAAGTAATACATATACCAACTGTTTCGAAAGTTTCTGGAAAACACCCATTTTCTAAAATTGTTTCTGTTAGCCAGCTGAAAACGGGTGTGATATCTACGATTACAGATTGAAACAAGAACTGGAACCTGAAATGTAAGAAGTTTCCGAAACTGGAATGTTTTGTTTCGGCATAGATATGTGTCTCCAAGTCCTCTAAATTTTCCTTGACCGTCGCGGCAAAATGATTGCATTTTGTTGTTGGTTATGTCCTATTCTCGTATCGAAAACTTTTGGAAATTGACAGAATTTTTTGAAGTTTTGAAACAGATTGGTTTTCAAAATGAAATATGTAAAAGTACACGTTTAATGACAAGGCCCAATCAGACTCATCAATGACATTCCAAAAAGCACATAAAAATGAGTTTTCCGAAACGGGAAAAAATTTTGAGAACCATGAATTTTTTGAGAAAAAGTACAAAAGGCGGTTCCTATAGCTCAAATCTGATTGTAAAACACGTTGGATTGGTGATTCGGAAACTGTGAAAAAGAAACATAAGAGCTTTGAATGCGTTTGATTTATAAGAATTTACTCCAGCAAAATTTACACTTTTTTGGAATTTTCGCATCAGAAGGCATTTCTTATGGGAACGGAAAAAGGGCAAGTGTTTGCAGTAAACTCAAACAATTTTTTTGGAAAAAAAAAAGAAGCATTGATTTTCAGTAATTTTTCTTCATGATTAGTTGTAAAACCTCTGGTTTAAGAGGTTGTCAAGTGTCTCGGTTTCCAAATGTCTGGTTTAGGATGCTTCAGAGACGAAACTTTAGTTTTTTGGAGTATTTCTAAATCATCACCTGACTACGAGAGTTTCGATAGCAATTCTCACTAGTTTTTTAGAAATTTCGAAACAGATAGTTTTCTGGAAAAGACTAGTAAAACTCTACTTTTTAATACCGATCATACTAGAATAGAAATGCTCACTTACAATTAGAAATGCCAGAAAAACAGTGACACTTTTTTGTTTTACGAAATTGATTTTGCAAACGTAACTTCTCGATATGAACATTGTTAGCTCCACAGTGCTAATTCGCATATTTCAGAAACACTTTCAAGGATTATTTTTCAAAAATCAGGTGGAACTGAATGTGAATCAATATCATTAAAATTATAATATTCGTTAAACAGTACAATTTTTCTGATTCACCAAATTTAGAAAAATTAATACTATTATATTTTTCCGATACCAATCACGATGGTTACACTGATAACCGCAGAACGAACTAGAAAGTCTATACAAAAACTAGTGGCGAAATTCAAAAATGGCGAACTTTTCGGAAATTTCAGAGAATTGCTGAAGGGGCGGGGTATCGGATTCATCTGCCAAAAAGACTAGGCGGTAAAAAGAAATCTAACCAGTGATGGAAGACAATCCTTCAAAATCGATAAATGGAACGGTTCCAAATTTTACGGAAGACGAAAATAAATTGGTTCAAGCGGTGCAAGAAAACCAAGAAAAAGCGTAGTGGAAAGAATTTCATGGAAGACGGAAAACGAAACGATGACTAAAGATTTCCGTGCGTCTCCGATTGAGAACAATGTGCCCATTGAAACCAGTTTAAATAAATAAGAACAAGTGAAGTTTCTGAAAAAGTAAAAAATCGAAATGGTCTTCAATCACTTCTGTCTATAACACAGATCAGTCATCTTCTCTTGCTTATGTTCCTTTTGAAACTGTCCCACTGAAACTTTAAAATAGAAATTAATTTTAATCTGATTTCTGAAATCGTCAAATTCTGACAGAAATTCAAACATTACTATAACTAACTTGATTGCACTTAGAAATGTTTCTGAAACAGGGATAATTCTCTGTTTCGAGAAACTTTCTGATTAAGTGCATTCATATTTTCTTAATAACTTGAAGAAACAGAACGAAATATTTCTTTAAAAAATATCCGAAGTTCATATTATTTGTGCCATTACTAGCATGAAATTAGATTTTCCGTGCTGATCTTGAATTATTTGTGAAACAGTACAATAAATTCACACCTTCAGAAAAAAGCATACTAGCAAACCGTGCCGGCTCGTAACTCGCGTCAAACTCAATATTATGAACTGAAAAATATACCAAAATGTAGATCTCGGCGAGTTTTATATCTGTGACCTACTACGGACCGGATGGCTGTTCGTTAATGTGCCGCGAGCCGGGCTAGAATGTCTTTTTTGGCCATTTTCGCGTTTTTTGGCACTTTTCCCGGCCTGCGTCACATTAACAAATTGCCATCCGGCCCGTAGTGGGTCACGGAGATAGAACTGATCTACATTTTGGTATATTTTTCAGCTCATAAAACTCAGTTTGAAGCGAGTTACGCACCGGCCCGTGTCGACCCGTTTCGGCCCGGTGTGCAAGTATGAAAAAAGAGCGTTCATATTTTTTGATCAATAAAAAAAAAGCTCATGATTTAAAAACATGGTGATTCGAAACAAGGCAATCTTTTTTTTGGATGTTTCTGTAAAAAAAATCATATTGAAACAAGAGCTGAAATGTGAGATACCAGTCGTTTCCGTAACTGAAATATTCTGTTTCAGCTCTGTGGTATTTCTACACCATTTTCTGGATAAATATTGAGCGCTTCCATATTCTTACTTGTGATAATTCCCACGCACGCTGTAACTCCTTAATCGTTGCAAACGTGTTAATTAGTCGTGACTGAAAACGCTTAAAACTGATAACTTTTTTTTGACGTTTCTAATGTGAAGATCATCACAAAACATAAATACCTCTTGAAGAATAAAAGGATCATTATTGAAGAATATGAAAACCAAAAAAACAAATGAGTTTCATGAAACTGTAGAAAGATTTCAAAAGTAAATCAATATTTAGAGTGATAAAGACATCAACGAATTGCAGTCAGTTTGACCCAAAATATAGAAGATGGGATGTTTGGAAGCCATGTGAAACTCACAGGCAAACCTCACGTGCGTTTTTTTTTCCAGATCGGAGACTCAACATTTTCACAATTGAATGCGAGACGGAACGAGTGATGATTGAGAATAAAATGTTTAAACTAAGTACAGATAGGGGTACTGAATGAAGTAGTAATTTCTTCCGATAGATGCTGTGAGATGAGCTGTGTCATTAGTTGACCCGGTTGACAAACTGGAATCACGCTAGTTACCTCAATGACCGTATCTCTTCAATCAGGCATTGAGAAATTGAAAACAAAAAGAATGAAAGCAACTTTTTGAAACTGGAAAAAAAAACAAGTTTTGAACGTTCCATAATCAAGCTATATTGGAATTTCAAAAATCGAATCGATTACTATGAAAGTTCTGAAATAGAAAAATTTATGACATTGTGTGAGAAATGTGACTGCTTTTCAAATCTGTTAGATATTTTAGACTCCGGTCACTTTCAGACATTGTAGTTATTGTATTAGAGTGCAAACATGTAGGCAGTATTAAAAATTCTGTCTTTCCAAAACTAACTTGACCGTAATCCGCTATCATATTGAAATGTTCATAAAACAGTAACAGTTTTCTGTTTCAAAAAATTAATTTTAGAATTCGTAAATTCCCGATAACAATAGTAGGTAAAAACTTGTTCCAAAATAGAATATCGGTTCCAAAACGAGTCAAAAAACGGGAATTAACTGTTGGTGACCTTGGCTTCATTCTCAATGAAAACCTCAATCAAAAAAGCAAATTTCGCGATTTACTCTATATAAATCAATAGGACCAAAGTCATGTTACTTTTATTACTTTGTAAAACTTTCGCTAGACCCTTTTTCGAGTATGGGACGGTGGTTTCCAAGATAAAGCCTGTAAAATCCATAGAGGGCTTCCAAAATAACATTACCAGGAAAATTCGTTTGCGACGATCTTTTAAAATGTTTCTGAAACAGCGAAACTTCCTCTGTTTCATGAAATTGATTGTTAAAGTGTAAATGTAACTATTCGATGACCATAGCAATGAGACTCAAGTATCACTAAATGAATATCATTAACATTATAATTTACACGAAACAGTACATTTTTTTCAATTTAACAACTTCAGAAAGATAATTGTATTCTTACGATACCGCACTGGCCCTTACATTACGCGCACGTTGATCTTTTTTTGCTTATTGAAAACGCAAAAACCTGATAACATTTTTCGACGTTTTGAAACAGACGAATTTTTCTCGTCAAAACTGGAAAAGAACACTTCTGATGAGAAGATCAAAACAAGACATAAATATATCTTCTAAAAGAAAACAAAAAGATCATTGAAGAATATGAAACAATAAAAAAACAGATGAGTTCCCCCCCTTCTGAGAGTTGTTTAAAGTTAAAGTAATTGAATAGAAAATGCATTTTAGTTTTAAAATTCGAGTAAACTTAACAAGTTTTGAAATTCGAGTAAACTTAACAAGTTTTAAAGTTCGAGTAACCTTTTTTGTCATTTCTGAAACACTAAATTTTTGGGGAAAAGTCGTATGAAAAACGAATAAAAAAGATATAGAGATACACAGAGAAGCACACCTATCAGTGAGCACTATTATAATTTTTTCTTGAAAATTTTGCTTTTTAGTCAACCGGTATCAGATCTAGAGAATATCGTGGAATCAAACTAAAAACATCTCGAGATGAAAATACCCGCTTAAAACAGAACATTTAAAGTGATCAAAAACTAAATTGAAATTTTGTACAAATACAGGAAAATCAATTAATCAAAGTTTCATTTTCTAGGTTTTTTTAATAAAGCTATCAGAGCCGATTGCCGTATTGAAACACTCATAATTCATACGCAATATGATATTTTTGAAATATCCAGTTTTTCTTATAAAATCTGGAAAACGCAACATTTCCAAGGTATCTGGAACAATACCTGTCTTGCAAAAAACTAACAGCCTCTAGTTTTGATCTAAAATCAAAACTATTATTGGGCGCATTAACAAATTTTGAATTTAACAGAAGCAAGTTTTAGCAAAATGTAACTTTATTGTGAAAGAATAGAAACAGATATTTCTTTGTTACTCTTGGAATTTCATTACGAGTATTCATGTTTTTATTGGATGAACAAATAAGAAAGTTGAAGTGAATAAAAACAGTTTTGATCCATTCAAGAAATCGATAACAACATACAGATCGCTAGTCTACGATAAGGCTTCCATTCGGTCCAATTTTTGACCGACCTGACCGACCGCAGACCTGACCGACCCCCAGTGTGAGGTATTCGGTGAACAATTACCGGTAAATTTTTACCGAAATTTTACCGGTAAATTACCGGTAAAAAATCAATTTACCGAAAATTTACCGGTAATTACCGGTAAATTACCGGTAAATGAGTATTCGGTAAATTACCGGTAAATAGTGAATTTTTCTTTCATCATTTTTCCCATTCATGTTTTTTTGTGTTTTTCTCACACCAGTCGGTTCACGTCGCCTAACGGCGACTAAACCTCCTTCTCAACACCACCCTTCTAGGTGTTACTGTAAATCTTAATTAATCCGAAAACGGACGACACGTTCGAAATCCCTTGTTTTTTCTGCCTCCGACGATAACAAAACTTTCATATCGCCTCTGTGAATCAATCCGGAAACGGACGACACGTTTTGAATCTTCTTTTTTCTATATCTGAGTATAAGAAAAAATATTTCACGTCCCCACATGGGTTTGATCCAACTGACTACAGTCAACGTTGCCGAACTTGACAGATAGGGTTTCTGAACGCACCGACCTTCGTTATTTGAAAGTCGAACTTAGCTTTGAAGTATAGCCCCTCGCAATATTAACAAATTTGATTCATCCTTCTGGTGTAGTGAAGATATGGTTGTACATCAGTAGTAGCTACTCCGAGAAGAGCTCCTTTCTTCTCGCCGTCACATCATCGGGCTTTTATGATCGTCTGGTAGCTTCCCGGAAAGCTACTGAAGACAGTCTAGATCATCTTCGGACTCTTTTTCACTGCTGTTTCCAATTTTTTAGTATTGGTTCTGTTGCTGTTCGACTTCTCCGTGTCAGACTGTAGAGATCGTCGGACTGCTGTATCATCTCCCATTGATTTCAATCTGAACTCTTTCTCATCCTGACTCTCAGCTTCTCGTTTGGCTACCATGCGATTTGAATCATCAGCTTTATTCTTCTGAAGTCAGTAAAAGTTGATCTCTCTCCCTCTCTCTATAAGCGAGGTTATGCGTTTTTCTTATCTCGTTTTCGTACTGTCCCCTGTATCATCATCTCGTCCTCAATCCCTTCCATTCCGTCAAGCTCTACGATCATATGTGAACCGAGCCAAGGCTGTCAAAAAGGCCGGTGGGCGATTTTATATCTTAATTCCAGCCATGGAAAATTTTCGCTTCTTCAGGCGGCCTTGAAGAGAACCAAAAGATTAGTCGATATTCAAATATAGGGTGATAGGTCAGCAACATTTGCCATGGATTCTGGACAATCTCAAGTCCGGATAGCAGTGCCCGACGTTTTCTTTTCGTCTTTTTCTTCACCGACTCCTGTGTCATGCGTTGAATGTCCTGTACCCCATCAACTCCTCCGAGCTTCAATCCAACATCTGATTCTGAGCGATGGAGCATGAAGGGAAAAAGGAAAATGATAGTTATCGGCAGTTCAAAAGACTGTGCTTTACGTGGCCCCAATGTCTGGACTTCATGCAACTTCTGCTTTTCACTGTATTTTACACGAAAAAAAGTAGGCGGAGCTAAAACCGTGGTAAGAAGAAGAAGTAAATGCTGGAAAGAATGGCTATTAATAGTTTTTAAAAAAGTGGACCCATATCCACAATGGATCCATCCCCTTTGAGCTGTCCCCAGAAAACTGCCCGTATTTGTATGATATTGATCAATCTGGAGAAAATCGACACGGCTGGAATCATCAACTTTTCTGAATCTTATGATACCAAAGCATCTTTCGCGTCTTCGCTTTTTAGAACGCGGACTGTATTTTTCCTTATTGGAAACAGACGACACGTTCGGAAATCTCTTTTTTCCGAATTTATCAGCAAACAAAATTAAAAATCTTCCCTCGCCCCCGGGATCGAACTAAAAACTAACTGTAGTCAATAACGCATAACTTGCCAGATCGGACGCGTCGACACGCCGCCCTCAACAACACAGGTAGACCGCAAAGTCCCAAAAACGGACCAGCGCCGGTTCACCGGCGAACATTCTGTGGCTGACCGACGGGCCGTCAACGGTCCGTCGAACATCCGTAGACGGCCCGTTTTCTCGCTTTTTGCGCCGCTGACGGACCGTTTTTCATCCGTTTTCAAACCATTCTGGTCCCTTCCCGCTCCCCATTAGGCTTGTTCAAAATGGCTTTTGGAGACCAGTACTCGTTATTATAAATACATATTTATTTTCAAATTAAAATTAATAACAAAAAAAATTTGACACTTATAAAAAATAATACTAAAAAGAAACATCATAAATAGGTGACTAAGGATTTAGAAAATTCGCCTTTTGGCTCGCTACTCGTCGATTTTCCGCATCAAACAGGCGAGTCGTGTGTGACTTTCTTCACTTCTTCCTCTCGTCGCTCCTGTTGATGTCCAATCTTCGTTGCGATGAATTCGGTTGTTGTCGAATCGAATCAGCCTGAAAGATAATAAGATACAATACAATTCATAGTTATTGAACTACTTACTTATCATTCGAAAAGTTGTTACATGATACTCGGGACTTCTCACTTTGTCCTGAACGTCGAATCTCCGATAGCCAGAAGTTGTCAAAGTTGAATTTATCAGATCGATCTCTGAAAAAAACCTAGTTAAGTTTGCAGTATTTAAACTAGCACGAATATCTTACTTTTGGTTTTTCAATGAGCTCAATTTTCACTGAAAACTTCTTCCCTTATCGATTCCTCACTAACAAGTTCTTCTGCTGGTCGATTTGGGCACAATTTTCGGGCGTCCCTTGACATTCGCTGAAAATATATTAATATTTTACACTTAGGTTAGCAATTTTCTGATACAAACCTTACGAATCCTTTGAAATTCTTCGTTTTTGGTGTCCAGTAGGGGCGCGCCGCCGACGACATTCTCGATTAGCCTGAAAATAGACAATTTCGTCGAAATTAGTAACAAACTGCGAGTGAAAAAGTTTTTGACAGATAAATAAACCATTTTTACTGAAAATAATGTAAGATAAACAGAAGAAATACCATAAAAATTGAAGGAAAATGAACGAAATAAAATTTTGACGCGGAAAAATTCAGTGTCGATTTACGATAAACAAGGCGCGCTGCCGTAATTTCGGAGTGTCGTTGCGAGATTCAGCTTCAACGAGTCGACTAGAAAAAAGCGAATACTCGGAAATTTCAGTGAAAAATGATAGTTTTTTTGAGAAAAACACATAAAATGAAGAAGCATGATAATTCCTGAAACAAATTATTGAAAAAAAAATCAAAAGTGCCTGAACAAAAGTATGAAGTGATCAGATAGCGAATACTACAGTAATACTTGTGAGATTGTGAATAGAAGCTACACTAAAGTATCCTTCTGGTTCGGTTTTGTGATTTAGAAAATTCTTGAATATGAAAAGCTGAATGTTGTACAAGGTCAATAAACCAATTATAGACATCCTCTAGCTCTATAGCTATTCGTTGAACCACTAGCAGCACTATTTCTTTATATAAGTTCACTTAGTTTCAAAAATTAACCATTTAGACTTTTAATGAATAACTAGAACACTAAAAATACTTTTGTATAGATTTCAGTGATTTTTCTACACCAAATACTTTCTCAGCATGTTTGAATACTTTGAAACGCCAATAAGTCGCTATTAGTCCGTTTTTCGGCCGCCATTAGCCCGTTGTTCGTCCGTTTGCTTCATAACATGTCGAAAACAAGAAAATAATAGCCTCAAACTACTTCTACAGACTCTAAATGACATATCAATGATTTTAAAGCAGTATTTCGACAATCCATTTTTTGACTGGTTTTTAACAGTGATTTGGCGGCCCGGTAACGGACCGTCGTTGGCCCGTTTGCGGTCGTTTAGCCGCCATTGGTTCGCCACTCGCACGTCTGCGGCCGCTCAGCCGTCGGTCGTCCGTTTTTGGGACTTAGCGGTCTACCTGTGAATGCGGCCCACGGAAAATGCAAGCCAAAGAAAGGAAAGAAATGACGACGCTTAGGCCGACAGTTTCACGCATCTTTTTCCGTTTTTCATTTCCCCTATGCTTATCAGTGTTTCTGGCTCAGAAGGCGTCATTTCGAGAATTTTGAAAAAAGAAAAAGACGGGCATCATGCGGGGGAAATTCCTGATTTTTTGGTCCAACTTTGAAGAAAATCGGTCCAGTAGGAAGGGCTGTAGGATCGGCGACACACACACAAACATACAGAATCTGGTGTTTGTTAATAGTAAAGATGGTTAAGTCCGTTATGGAAACAAAACGTATTTGTGGACGTTTTTGTACCAATTTAAGTACCAGGGTTCGACCCCCAGTGGTGGCAATTTTTTTTGTTGTTTTTGGAATAATTTTTTTGAGCGATCGAATTATTTTACGATTGTTTGTCTCAAATTTTATTTTAAACTCGAATGAAACGAAAATATTCAGAAATTTTCCAAAAAATTGAAAATTATAAACGAGTGTTTATCTCTAGACTTCAGATTCGTGACAGAGTCTCCTAAAAACATCAGAAAACACAGTTAGTCTCTTTGTGGGTTCGAACATGCAACCCTTTCAGCCAAAAAAGGCAAAAAAAAGTAGCTATTCACCGGTAATTTACCGGTAAACAACTATTCGGAACGATAACTTTCGGTAAATTTACCGGTAAATTACCGATGAATATTTACCGAAAATTTACCGAAAATTTACCGGTAAATTTACCGGTAATTTACCGGTAGATTTACCGGTAAATTTACCGGTAAATTTACCGAATCCTTCCGAATACCTCACACTGCCGACCCCCGACCGACCGATCGCCGACCTACGCAATTTTTTCTGTCTGCACGCCATAATCGACGAAAAATGTTGAAAAGAAATCCGGCTGAAAACTGGCATTTTTCCGGGCAAGGATGACAAAAAATGAAATAAACTAGGAATAGTTTGGACAAAATTAGTACTTCCAACAATTTTTAATGCCAATTTTGGTCATAGTGCAATTTTTAATGACCACAGGTTATTATTCCGATTTTCAAAAATCACTCGAAATTCGTCAAAATTTTCAAAGTGAATCATGTTTTGACATAATTTTCAGCGCACTTTTCACAATTTGAATTTTGAAAAAATCTGAAATTTTTGAAAAAAAATAAACTAAATTTAAACTTCCGCCGATAAATACGCAAATACTTCACGCACAAATGCGGACCTCGGTCGGTTCGGTCGGTCGGCGGTCGGTCGGCGGTCGGACCGAACCCGACTGGACCGAATGGACTACTACGACCTAGTCTCAAGCTTTAAAGTTAGTCTACGACCGATCACCATTATTTTTCAAGAGTTTTTTTTTTGGAGACGATTGGAAACGGAAATCTCTAATAAGTTAAGTTTCAAAAAGTATAGAAGAAAAATAGTGTAGAAATCAGAGAAGTTGTTACTATCCGTCTTCTTAACGCTTTTTCGTATTTTGATAATTTTCTTTAAAAAAACTACGTGAATATATTTTTAGACCATTTTTTGGGCTGCCGTGACAAAACTGTTGCATTTAAATGTTTGTTATTATTCTTGCACTGTCTTATCCGTGGAAAATCGAAAACAATCGAACAATTAACAGAAAAGTGTTCGAAATTTTTCTTATAAACTTTTGGAAACACTCTATCTTCGAGATAAAAATACAGAAACGGGGTTCTTATAATTCATATTTAACTATGCACGATGCTTTGTTTCCAGTCATTATAGTTTTTATGTCAAAGTTTACGATTATGAAGATTAAAGGAACATTTCCCACTAACTCTCTTTCATGCAACTCCTAAAACCAATTAATTTTCACGTGTTAGTGGTAATCACCCTTCGATGAAATAATAAACGCTTTTACTCGATCGCGATCACTTATAAATGCATATGAAACAGTATCACTCTTTTGTTTCATGAAATTGATTGATAAAGTTTCTTCGTAGTCGAAAAATATCAATTTGGCGATCCAGTAGAACAAAATTAATACCATTAAAATAGTATCAGTTTTTTTTTCGTTTTCAAAAACTTCAGAAAGATGAGTAATCTTATTTTTGTTCGATACAGTTACGTGTTTGAAAGAATAAAATTTCATCAGCACAACTGAGAATCTAACGACGGACCAGAAATTCAAGAGAAAAAAAGATTATAATGAAAACATAATGCCCCTATTTGAAAACGTATCGAAACTGGAACATTTCGGAACATGTTGATTCCAAAGTAGTATATATATAGGCAATTTTTCGGGATTTACTGTAAAATGTTCATAAAATAGTATCACATTTCGGTTCCTTGGAATAGATTATTAGAATGAAAACATAGCTTCTTGATGACCATAACAGATAAAGGGGGCGGTATTGAGATAATTCGCAGTTTTCTGGAGGATTAACTAGAACTAAATTAAACTGCATTAAAATTATAATATTCTTGAAAGAGTATGGTTTTTCTGTTTCAACAACTTCAGAAAGATTTGTATTCACGTACATATATTTTCGATAAATTAACGGCACGGTGTTCTAAACAGCGAATCCAGTTCAGCTTATTGGTTACTGACGCGTTTTACGTGCAGCCCGCGAAGCTTCCCGCGTCAATAATTATTGCGATCTCTAAAAAATGTTTCATCTAAAATTCACGTGGGAACGCTTTTTTGACACATGGAGCACGTTTTGAGCTATTTTAGCTTTAAAAAAGCTTTTAAAGAAAATCCAAAACGACCATCTGATAGAAAATGCTGTTTCCTTTATTTTTAGCTTTCATTTGTTAATTTTGGTTGTCTGAAAATGCCGGTAGGGCTCTGGTAAAAACTGGTGTTTTTTGAGAAAAAACCTAATTATTCCTAGCTTTTCAGTGCTGAACAATCAAATTTCATCAAGGTGCACAATGAAAAACAGGTCTCGGTCCGCAGATATGCTTATAGTTTTTCAAAAAATCAAATTTGATCAACATTTATTTAAAACAAAGAATCGAACAATGAACCAGAAAATTATGTTTAAAAGTTAATGGAATTGACTGAAAACATAATTGCAGATCGATCGGCAACAGGCTTGGTCGGAGAAAAAGTTGGAGAATGTCGGATAAAAATCGTTTAACTTTGCGCACTCAATTTCTCAGAACCAGTTGCCTATCTATAATTGTAGATATTAGCGATTTGAACATTTTTACACTTAATTTTTCGTTTGTAGCCGACTTTTTTTCGGATAAAATTCGGATAAAAAATTTCGGATAAAATCGCCATAACTCAAGGGACAATTTTTTTATTCAGACAAAATGCAGTTAAAAATCAATAACCCAGTGACGCACATCCGAAAATAACACTATTGAGATTCCCAGAGCATTCCCGACAAAATTCATAAAATTATCCGACCAAGCCTGATCGGCAATCTGAAAAGTGAGATACAATTGAAATATGACTTGAAGCTTGATATAACAGTCGTTCCCAAAGCTAAAATTTTTTTTTGTCAGAGCGGTATTTGTGTCACCATGTCCTCCACGCCACTTTGTTATAAAGTTTTTCAGAGATGCATAAGTCTCTCCCTTTTTTGATTTTTTGAGAAAAGAAGAAAATACGTTCTTTGAAAGTTTCAATCATTCTACCCACTGTGACCATACTTGAGTCTCCCATAGAAGCCAATTTACCAAATCTCGATATTCAAATCAGTTTGTAATGGGGCCTCTGAAACCGTATACTTCTGAAAATTCAATTTTAGAAGAGCACGTAAAGAATAACCTAGAGATCAGAGGAAACGCAGAGAATTTATTGTTTTTAGCCGTTTTCAGATCTTGTAGTTATTGTATTAAAGTGAAAGTTTGAGTTTTTTAAAATCTGTTTTATAATGCTAGGACAAACTGTACTGCTATCACAAAATGTTCATGAAACAGTATCACTTTTCAGTTTCAAGAAATTAATTATTACACTGCAAACATAACTTCTCGGTTACTTTTATTGCTTAATGTAAAACTTTAAATTAATCCAAAGAAGCCGTGCAAAATAACATCACGAGAAAACTAAGTGGAAAGAAGACGGGTTTTTAATACGGACTCAGAATATTAAAGCGCGGCGATCCGCCTTAAACATTACAACTCTACCATCAGAAAACGAGTTGACCGTGTTGAACTTGAACTATTCATGAATGAGTATCGTGTTTTTTTCTGATTCAACAAATCCGTAAAAGTTAGTATTCTTACTTATGGTCGATGATTAAGTTTCATAACTGAGAACCAACTAAAAACCAGAAATTTATGTTAAAAAGTTGATAGGACTGACTGAAAACATAATTGCAGACAGGCAAGCTTAAAAATATGATATTATAGATAGGGACCGCAATGAACGTGGGCGGAGTTTTTCATTTTCTTCTCTTGGGCCGTCATGGAGAGCTTATTGAAATTTTTGGTGGACTGCCCTGCGAGCCCAGAACGCTAAAACAGAATGAAAACTTTATACCCCGATGTAATCGAGTACGTAGAATTCGATGAACCCACTTTCGTTTCACCCAAATGTTTTGTTTTCTCAGAAAAGTGAAAAAACGTTTTGCTTCGAACAGAAAAATGTCACGTTTAGGAGGTTCTAGGTCGAACACGCATCATTTTTTGACAGTTTCTATTAGTTCTGGACATACTCTAATAGGTTTTGAAAGAAAATTCGATTTTCGTGCTGTCGAATATTTTTGGGAGCCATCTGAACTTCGAGGCATCACATCAAATAACTTTCTGTGATAACATATATATTTTCTGGCATATTCTTTTTGGACATCTCTTCAGGTACCTGGGGCCAAAATTTGGAAGCTCATTGATTCGTAAATTGTGATTTTTTTGATGTCGGAAGACAACAGATTCAAAAAGAAAATCAGTTTTCCCGACAGTTCAGGTTAAAGGAGGTCAAGCACGCATCGTTTTTTGACGGATTCAGATTCTACGCAAAATTTCGATCTAGATGCACTTGGAAACAAAAAATTTCGTGCTGTCGAATTTTAGATATTTGATGATTTATCTCGAAATATGCTGAAAATCATTAAAAATTCTCTCGAATTTTAAAAAATCACGTTGAAAGTATAATTTACCATTATCAGCGTCACATTTGTGGTCATTTAGTTCAGTGGATAACACGCTGGGTTTTTAATCAAACAGTTTCTGGTTCCAACTTTTGGAAAAATTTGACAAATTGAACGTGAAAGCAGAAAATATTTTTTTGCGTGGTCAGGTAAACAAAAGAATTCCCCAAGAGAATTCAGTAGAAACCATGGCTGACTAAAAGGTCCTGTAACTTCGAAGAGAGTGAATATTTTCGGAAAAAAAATTGGGAATATACTTCCATTTAACTGAAGAACAGGCCAGGATGGAAATTTTTATGAAAAAATGAGTTTGAAAAATATGTTGCGGTCTCTACTTTTAGACCATTTTTCCTTGTATTTCTGCAAAATATACTTTTCGGAAATTTCACAATTATGGAATGACGCAAGTCGGAAGCAAACATCCGAAAACGGAAGTCGGAAGTAAAATTTTCAAACCGGAAGTCGGAAGTCGGAAGTGAAAAACAGCCCGGAAGTCGGAAGTCGGAAGTCGGAATTCCGCGCAACTCTGATTACTACTTACAAGCTCTCTACCATCAGAAAACGAGTATAATTAAGTTGACCGTGTTGAACTTGAACTATTCGTTCAACAAATCCATAAAAGTTAGTATTCTTACTTATGGTCGATGATTGAGTTTCAGGTGTAATAAATTCAAATCTCATAACTGAGAACCAACTAAAAACCAGAATTTTAAGCTAAAAAGTTGATAGGACTGACTGAAAACATAATTGCAGACAGGCAAGCTTAAAAATAAGATAGAGTTATTGAAAAATATGTGACTCTCCCGAAACTGGAAAGATTTGTTTCGGCAGAGCGGTATTTGTGTCTACATGTGCTTTACGCCACCTTGTTATAAAGTTTCTCAGAGATAAGTTCGCCCCTTTTTTGATTTTTTGTGAAAAGAAGAAAGAGATTTCTTTAAAAGTTTCAACCATTCTACCTATACTGTGATTATACTTGAATCTTACAGGGAATTCGACGTCATCAAAATCTCGTTAATCAATTCAATTTTTAATGGGGACTCTGAAACTGTACACTTCTGAACATTCAATTTCAGAAAAGCGTAACAGCATAGCGTAGAGATCAGAGGAGATGCATTGACTATATTCGGTTTCTGCCATTTTCCGATCTTATAAGTAGTTATTGCATTAGAGTGCACATATGTGGCTTTATTTAGAATATTCATTAATGCTAGAACAAACTGTACTGCTATCACAAAAAGTTCGTGAAACAGTATAACTTTTTTGCAGACTTGCGAAATATCGGCCCGGCCCGGAAGCTGAAATCTCGTAGTAATAAACATGAAAAGTATGTAAAGTACAGAGCATTTGGAACTATATAGAACGTGGAAAGAATCCGAAAAAATCTCTTGGAAGGTTTAAATTAAACAATTGATTTAACTGGTCTATTTACTCAACGTGAATTTCCCTAATCGAAACAATGTTTGTGTGAAAAAAACAGAAAAAATTAGCGAAAGAGTCAAAATTATCAGGTGGGCCTATCTTTACGACAATTTTTCGAGTTTTCGATAGTGCATCCGTAGTCTACTCAAATCATTAAAATTTAAAAAATAACGCGATCAGAAATGAGGTTTCTGAAACCGTCTATCTCTAACAATTCAAAATTTTGAAAAAGTATTGAGATATAGTGTAGAGCTCAGAGGAGACTCAGAGAAAGAAATATTATCTGTCACCTTCACGTTTTTGGTTATTATGTGTAAATTAATATTAATGGAGAGAATTACTATCAATACTAATTTGGCCGTTATCAGAAAATGTTCATGAAACAGTAACATTTTTCTGATCCATGAAATTGATACTCGCTGACAAGATCCGTCAAATTACGTAATTACGATAACTATCAAAAAGCAGAACTACCTTGTTGAACTTGAAACAGTTTTGAAAAAGTAAGACTTCTCTGTTTCAAAAACTTGAAAAACTTCATAAATATTTTTAATGTTGTCCTTTTAATTTTGTTCGATGAAAGTTTGGTGGAAAGCCGAGATTAGGTGAGACGTGAGATAATCGCTACATTGCAATATGAGTTGGACCTTGAGATATCTGTAGTTCCCAAAACTGGAAAGTTTTGTTTCGGTAGAGCGATGTTTGTGTCTCCAATTCCTCTAAACCATTTCCTGGGCAGTCGTAACAAAATTATTATATTCAATTGCACAGTCTCCCAGACTCCGAGTAAGAACTGCAAGGAAATTTTTGATCTACCCTCATGAAACAAAAAATTTGAGAAATTAGTAGGTCTAAAACGTTATTACTTTAATTTTTAGCGTAAAGCTTCAGGTCGGAAGTAAGAAAATTTCAGTTTTATAATTATTCTGAGAGCATTATCCACCCATTCAATCCAAAATATTCTGGTTTCAGATACTTTTTCAAGTCGAAAAGGCAATTTTTCATTTTGATTTCGGAAAAATCTACGGGATTTTTTCATTTCTCAACATTATCCAACGAATGATAGCTCAAACCGTGTTCCGAAGATTTGTACACATTTCTGTAGGACGGTTTTTCAATTAGCTTATTAGTTTTCGAGAAAATAACAAAAAATTGAAAGAAATTCGGAATTTGATCGATTTCTCGAAAACTAATGAGCAAATTAAAAAACCGTCCTACAGAAATGTGTACAAATCTTCGGAGCACGATTTGAGCTATCATTCGTTGGATAATGTTGAGAAATGAAAAAATCCCGTAGATTTTTCCGAAATCAAAATGGAAAATTGCCTTTTCGACCTGAAATAATATCTGAAACCAGGATTTTTTGGATTGAATGGTTGGATAATGCTCTCAGAATAATTCTAAAACTGAAATTTTCTTACTTCTGACCTTGAGCTTTACGTTAAAAATTAAAGTAATAACGTTTTAGGCCTGCAAATTTCTCAAATTTTTCGTTTCATGAGGGTAGATCAAAAATTTCCTTGCAGTTCTTACTCGGAGTATGGGAGACTGTGAATTGTTTGTTATAATTCCTGCAACAGAGTGTATTGCGAAGACGTATGCTTGAAAAATTAATCGATTGTTTTATAAGTACATAAGTACATTTAAAGTACATTTTTAATGACAAGGTCCAAGAAAGACATCATTGAGCATACCGATGACTAAAAGAACAGTAATGACAAATGGGCGTTTGATAGAAACAAATCAGTTTTTCGAAATGGTTTTTTAAAACATTTGGAAACAGTCAATGTTCGAGAGAAAAGTGCAGAAACGGGTTCTTATAATTCAAACTTAACTGTGCACGATGAATGTAAGATAGGAGATTCTGGAGGAAGTACCGTCACTTCAGCATCGCAAGACTTTCAAAGAAGTATTGAGAAACAGTGTAGAGATCAGTGGAGACCCAGTGAAAATGTTGTTTTAAGTCATTGTAGTTATCGTGTCAAAGTGTGTGATTATTAACTCTTTTACTCGATCACGATCTTTTAAAATGTTTCTGAAACAGCGAAACTTCCTCTGTTTCATGAAATTGATTGTTAAAGTGTAAATGTAACTATTCGATGATCAAAGCAATCAGACTCAAGTATCATTAAATGAATATCATTAAAATTATAGTTTACATAAAACAGTACAATTTTTCCAATTTAACAACTTCAGAAAGATAATTATATTCTTACGATACCGCACTGGCCCTTACATTACGCGCAGGTTGATCTTTGTTTGCTTATTGAAAACGCAAAAACCTGATAACATTTTTCGACGTTTCGAAACAGAAGAATTTTTCTCATCAAAACTGGAAAAGAACACTTCTGATGAGAAGATCTAAACAAGACATAAATATATCTTCTAAAAGAAAACAAAAAGATCATTGAAGAATATGAAACAAAACAAAAAAACAAATGAGTTTCTTTTTTTTGGGAAAAGTTGTGCAAAAAACAAATAAAAAAGATATAGAGATACACAAAGAAGAACACCTAGTGAGCACTATTATAATTTTTTCTTGAAAATTTCGCTTTTCAGTCAACCGGTATCAGATCTAGAGAATATCGTCGAAGCAAACTAAAAATATGTACGAGATAAAAATACCCGCTTAAAACAGAACATTTAAAGTGATCAAAAACTAAATTGAAATTTTGTACAAATAAAGGTACCGAATAATGTATTAATTTATTCCGAAAGTTATTATGAGATAATGGAAATGAAATTACTTGCTTCACTCACTAAATAATCAAAATAACAAAAATAGTGTAGAACTTTGATGGCGCAAACATCGTCTCTCCAATTCACACACTCTCTCTTCTCGCGTTTTTATACACTTTGCATTTTCACTGCGCCCAAAGCGCCTCCGAAGGCACATCCCTGGTTAATGTAATCCTCACAGTGATGGAGATGAGCTAGAAATATACAGAAAAATGTAATTTATGTTCCCACATTCTCAGAAAGAGGAGAATTACAATTTTTGACGATATATTCGTTTCAAAATCCAACTATTAAGATCTGATGAGAATAACTGACCGGACAAACCTAACGAACCTATTAATTAATTTTGAAACATTAATCACAGTATCATATTCCAGGGTTTTTATAAAGCCATCAGAGCACATATTGAAACACTCAAAATTCACACGCAATATGATATTTTTGAAAGTTCATAATGAGGCGAGTTGAACTTTTTCTAAAAATTGGACCTCTGGTACTTTCGACCCTGTTGATTCCAAAAATGCAAGAAAAATCAGCGAAATGCTCACGTGAACCGAGTTATGAACCGTCAAACTTTTCAATTTGTTCACGTTGTTAAGCTTTTCACGTTTTCATCGACACTTGTGCTGTAGAATTGCTAGTTTGACTGGCCATAACTCGGTTCACGTGAGCACTTCGCTTATTTTTCTTGAATTTTTGGAGCAGGGTCGAAAGTACCAGAGGTTGTAAGAGACTGTTTAGAAATCAAGAGGGATCACCGAGAAGAATAACGAAGAATCGTGGAGTACTAAAAAGGAACTGTTTGAAAAAACTCATGAGAAAGCGTCGGATACAAAAACAATCACTGAGCCAAATGATAACTATCAGAGTTGCGCGGAATTCCGACTTCCGACTTCCAACTTCCAACTTCCGTTTTCAAAATTTTACTTCCGCGCAACTCTGATAACTGCTAAGAACATTGATAAGAAAATTACAATATTCTGGAAGTTTTAAAAGACTTTATTGAAAATTTCATCGATCATTGATGATATAAACATTCAAAAGCAGTATTTTTCTTATGAAAATGAAAAAAAAAACAACATTCTCACGATATCTGAAACAATTCCTGTATTCTTTAACACCACAGAACAGTAAACAATTTTATTGTAGTAAAAATCGTAAGTATGGAACAGAAAAAGTTAAATAGATGAACGTGGTCAAAGGAAAATTTAAAAAAGACTATTTTTATTTCGAGTGTGAGAAAGGAAACCATTGAAAAATAATGTAGTGACATGTTTGAAGCTGAGAAATTGGTGATCTTTGAAAGATAGTTTTGATCTATAAAGTTTTGTAACAAATTTTGACTGAAGCAAGTTTTAGCAAAATGTAACTTTATTGTGATAGAGTAGAAACAGATATTTTTTGTTACTCTTGGAATTTCACTACGAGTATTCATGTTTTTATTGGATGTAGAAATAAGAAAGTTGAAGTGAATAAATACCGTTTTGAAGCATTCAAAAAACTGAAATCGATAAAAACATAAATGTCCCTGCTTGCCTTCGACTGATCACCATTCTTTTTCAAGAGTTTTTTTGGAGACGATTGGAAACGGAAATCTCTAATAAGGAAAGTTTCAAAAAGTATAGAAAGAAAAATAGTGTAGAAATCAGAGAAGTTGACTATCATTCTTCTTAACTCTTTTAGTTATCGTATTTTAATAATTTTCTTTTAAAAAGACTACGTGAATATATTGCTTGTAGATGATCACTAGGGAAAGTCACCAAGTCAGAGTGCTAGCCTAAATAAGTTAAGACGCGAAATAATCGCTGACTGAAATATGAGTTGAGATATCAGTCGTTCCCGAAACTGAATAATCTCTAAGTCATCTAAACCATTTTTTGGGCTGCCGTGACAAAATTGTTGCATTTACGTTATTATTCTTGCACTGTCTTATCCGTGGGAAATCGAAAGCAATTAAACATAAACTTTTGGAAACAGTCAATCTTCGAGATAAAAATACAGAAACGGGGAAAAAAACAATGTGAAAGTTCGGGAAAATGACTAACGCCTTTACACGCGTTTGAAAACGGCAATAATTTGTCATTTTCCCGAACTTTGACCTTGTTTTTCTCGAATACCTGGCCTCGAGGGCAAAAACTGAATATATATATTTGGAATCAGCGTTTTCTCAGCTTTCCAATGACATTGGTCACGTCCCATAACTCCATACCGACTCGAGGGCCTTCCCTAAGTGGAAGGTAGACGGTTTCTCAATAAGGAATCAGAATACCGGAGTGCAGCGGACCGTCTTAAAGATTACAATCTACAAACGCCACTGGATCGAAAAACTAGAGTAGAATTGACTTGACCGTGTTGAACTTGAACTATTCGTGAAAGAGTATTGTCTCTTTTTCTGATTCAACAACTTCATAAAGGTGAGTATTCTTATTTTTGGTTGATGACGATACGTTCATAGTCTAAACATTCTAATGTCATATCTGAGAGTCAAAAAAGTTGATGGAACTGACTGAAAACATAATTGCAGACCGGTAAACTGAAAATTAAGATTTTTTTGTAATATGACTTGGAGCTTGCCGGAGATATCCGCGCTTCCTAAAACTGGAAAATTTTGTTTCAGAAGAGCGGTATTTGTGTCTCCAAGTCCTCCACGCCGCTTTGTTATAAAGTTTGTCAGAGATAAGTCTCCTCATTTTTTTTTTGATTTTTTGAGACACGCTCTTTGAAAGTTTCAATCATCTTGCCCACGGTAACCATAATTGTTATCAAAACTTAGACAATTAGACCAATAAGAGGTCCAAAACAGTACACTTCTGAAAATGAAAATTCAGCTTTAGAAGAGCACGTAGAGAATAACGTAGAGATCAGAAGAGACGCAGAGAAATTGGTGGACATATTCAGATTTTTTCGTTATTGTATTAGAGTGCATGTATGTATGTGGTTTTTTCAAGTAAATTATTGAATGAAATAACTGTACCGCTATCACAAAATGCTTATGAAACAATATCATTTTTTCTGTTTCATGGAATTGATTATTAGGATGCAAACATAAAATTTCGATAATAAAGAGAGAAACGTTTTATCTTACTGGTGAATTTAGTAGAACTGAATTAATACAGTGCGTGCAATAAGGATAGGACCACCCCCCATTTTGGGTGTTCCGAGAAAAGTAAAAATGATATGAAAAATCTGTGACTGCCATTCGATTCAGAATACAAAAAAACCCCAGGAGCCAAATTTTCATGTCTCTAGCACTTTCCGTACTCAAGTACCATCCAGAAGTCGCTTTTGCAGGCGTGCAATAAGGAAAGGACCACCAGCCATTTTCGATGAAGTGGTGCCTTTTTTTCAATTTTTTTTGGGCACAGTGCTCATATTTTAATTTATTTCATTGTTTTTTTAAGTTTTCACTTCAATACCATTGGACTGTGTAGATTTACGGCACTTGTCGATTTACGAGAATCATTTCTAAAGCTTCAGTTAACAATTCAATCATTTATTGACGAAAATGAGAGAAAACACACAAGAAAACAGAAAAAACGTAAGCGAAATTTAATAACTTGTTTCTCCACCATTGTTCTGGATAACTTCGAACATGCGGTTGGGCATACTGGCGACGAGAGCCCTCAATTCAGCAGCAGTGATTGCATTCCACTCGGTCTCAACGGCGTCTTTGAACTCTTGGATCGTATTGAATTGCCTTCCGTGCTTAAAAACATTGTCCAGGTTCTCTTCTCGGACGAGAAAAAATGGAATCTTGACGGCCCGGACGGAAACAGGCATTATTGGAGAGATCTCCGTAAAGATCCACAGCTCTTCTCAAGACGAAACTTTGGTGGCGTATCGCTGATGGTCTGGGGAGGCTTCTGCAACGGAATGAAGATGAAACTTCAATTCATCACAACTCGAGAAACGTCTGTTTCCTACTAGAGCACCCTTCAGAAGGCCATCGTTCCATTTTTCCGAAACAAACGCCGAACCCATGTTTTCCAACAGGACAACGCGTCGATCCACAAGAGCATCTCCACACAGAATTGGCTGAAGGCGCAAAAAATCACGGATCTCGAGTGGCCAGCAGTCAGCCCAGACCTCAATCCAATCGAAAACTTATGGGGACTGCTGGTTCGACGCGTTTACAAGCACGGAAGGCAATTCAATACGATCCAAGAGTTCAAAGACGCCGTTGAGACCGAGTGGAATGCAATCACTGCTGCTGAATTGAGGGCTCTCGTCGCCAGTATGCCCAACCGCATGTTCGAAGTTATCCAGAACAATGGTGAAGAAACAAGTTATTAAATTTCGCTTACGTTTTTTCTGTTTTCTTGTGTGTTTTCTCTCATTTTCGTCAATAAATGATTGAATTGTTAACTGAAGCTTTAGAAATGATTCTCGTAAATCGACAAGTGCCGTAAATCTACACAGTCCAATGGTATTGAAGTGAAAACTTAAAAAAACAATGAAATAAATTAAAATATGAGCACTGTGCCCAAAAAAAATTGAAAAAAAAGCACCACTTCATCGAAAATGGCTGGTGGTCCTTTCCTTATTGCACGCCTGCAAAAGCGACTTCTGGATGGTACTTGAGTACGGAAAGTGCTAGAGACATGAAAATTTGGCTCCTGGGGTTTTTTTGTATTCTGAATCGAATGGCAGTCACAGATTTTTCATATCATTTTTACTTTTCTCGGAACACCCAAAATGGGGGGGTGGTCCTATCCTTATTGCACGCACTGTATAGTGAACTGAATTAATATAGCATCATTAAAATTATGATATTCGTGAAAGAGTATGGTATTTTGTTTCAACAACTTTAGAAAGATTAGTATTCCCGTATTTTTCGATATATTTTTTGAATGGTCTTATAAGAAAATTGTCTAAAACGAAATTTTCAATAGTTGCCAATCTGAAATCTCGTGGGTGAAATTGTATAAAATGTGGATTAAAGCCCGTGTGAAAAAACGGAAACAATTTTTGAAACATTGAAAATTCTCAGATGGGCCGGGCCTTTCTTTATGACCAAATTTTCGAGTTTTCGGCGGTTGTATAATTTTCTGAGAATTAATTAAGAATAAAGTAACTTGATTGTAAGGAATAAGTGAAATAGTAAGATTATATTTGGATACAGAACTTCCAGTACTGAATAGAGAAGGTCATGGAGTCAATTACGGGAGCTCTGTCAAGATAATCAGAACTTCATAAATATTACATATTTTAATGGAGCTTCTGAAACAGTCAGTCTCTAACATATAAGTTTCAGAAAATCATTGAAAAATAGTGGTTTGGAGACTCTAAGATATTGGAATCGAAGAGATGAAAAACTGAAAGAATTAATGTAATTTTGGAAGCTTCTTCAACTTTTTTCAAGAGTGAATAAAAAAGGGTTTTTATTAAAATAATCGTTTCTATGCAACCCACCGTAAATTGGTGATTAACAAGTTGTCAATCATCTTTTTTGAATATTTTCAGGCTGAAAGATACTCTGAATTGCACATATATTCAAACCATCAGCACTTCAAAAATTAACTGGTGTTTAATAGAGATTCTGAAACAGAGCATATTCTGAGACAGTTTTTGTAGGATTCCGACATCGACAATGATTATTCTGCTACTTTTTGACTACTAATAAAAAATAATGAAAGATAGTGAAGAGATCAGAGGAGATACCAATAACTAAAACTAACTTGGTCGCTATCATATTGAAATGCTCATAAAACAGTAACATTCTTCTGTTTCAAAAAGTTCATTTTAGAATAAATAAGTTCTTGATAACAATATATGAATTTTTCGCCACAATTAATTGAACCAAAGTAAAATATCGGTTCCAAAACGAGCCAAAAAAACGGGAATTAACTGTTAGAGACCTTGGCTTCATTCTCGATGAAAACTCGATGAAAAAAGTAAATTTCGCGATTTTTCTATATTTGAATCATTCCGTAGCACCAACGACAGGTTACTTTTATGGCTCTATAAAACTTTTGCAAGACCCTTTTTCGAGTATGTGACAGTCGTTTTCAATATGAGAACTGTGAAATCCATAGAGGTCGTCCAAAATAACTTCATGAGAAAATTAAACTAGGAAACCTTTTAAGTGGTTCCTAATGCCAGCAAAAACGACCTATACAGGTCGAAAGAGCATATTTCAAAACCTATAAATCAACTTCCAAAAGTTGCTTCCGTGACCTGTAAATGTCTGAAATTTCTATTGGAAAATTGACCATTTTGAGTAACACACATACCAACTGTTTCGGAAGTTTCTGGAAAACATACTTTTTTCGAAATTGTTTCTGTTAGCAAGCTGAAAACGGGTGTGATATCTAACCGATCTATTATACTTAGTCAGCAGAGCTGTGCGGAATTCCTTCCTTCGACTTCCTTCTTCCTTCTTCCGGGCCATTTTTGACTTTCTTCTTCCTTCTTTCCTTTTGAAAAATTTTACTTCATCACAGCCGTGTTACTCAGATTGAAACAAGAACTGGAACCTGAAATGTAAGAAGTTCCCGAAACTGGAATGTTTTGTTACGGCATATGTAATTATGTGTCTCCAAGTCCTCTAAATCATTTCCTGGACCGTCGCGGCAAAATGATTGCATTTTCTTGATGGTTCTTCCCTGTTCTGAATTGAAAACTTTTGGAAATCGACAGATTTTTTTGAAGTTTTGAAACAGGTTGGTTTTCAGAATGAAAACTGTACAAGTACACGTTTAATGACAAGGCCCAATCAGACTCATCAATGACATCACAAAAAGCACATAAAAATGAGTTTTCCAAAACTGTAAAAAATTTTGAGAACCATGAATTTTTAAAGAGAAGTGTACAGAAACCGGTTCCTATAACTCAAATCTGATTGTGAAACACGTAAGATTGGTGGTTCGGAAACTGTGGAAAAGACACATAATAGCTCTGAATCCGTTTGATTTAAAAGAAATTTCTAGAACAAAATTTACAATTTTTGGAACTTTCTCAACAGAAGGCATTTCTCAAGGGAACGGAAAAAGGACAGGTGTTTGCAGCTAAATGAAACAATTTTTTTGGAAAAAAAGAACTGCAAGGTACAGTATTATATTATTTTCAGACTTTATCATAACGTTATTGTTATGTAACTAAAACAGAAAATTTATTTGAATAGAGTTTTTAGCTCAGGGACATTTCGAAACCATGACATTCCGACAATGTGAAAAATATATTGAAAAAATCATACTTGCAAATTTACGGCCCGGGCCGGGCCGGGCCGGTAGAGAATTTTCAAGGCCCGGCCCGGCCCGAAGGCCCGGCTTCAAAAAAAAGGAACCAATTTTTTACCAATTTTTTTGAAATTTTACATTAAAAAATTCAATTTTTTGATGCATAACTATCGTTTGATTGAATTCTGAAGTATAGTCAAAAATTCGACATTTTTGGGAAAAAATTCAAAAAAATTTTTTAAAAATTCAAATTTTCGTTCAAAATTTCAGTTCAAATTTTTCAGCCGGGCCTTCGGGCCGGGCCTTGGAAATTCTCGTCACGGCCCGGCTCGGCCCGTTGCAAGTATGGAAAAATAGAGATTTTTGCGATCCACGGGAAGTTAAGCATTGATTTTCATTAATTTTTTCACATTTAGTTTTAAAACCTCTGGTTTACGAGTTTTTCAAGTGTCTTGGTTTCCAAATGTCTGGTTTCGAATGCTTCAGAGACGAAACTTCAGTTTTTTGGAGTATTTTTAAAACATCGCCCGGTGTATCATTCATTACCGAAAATAATATTTCGTTGATCCGTTTAAAGAGAGTTTCGATAGCAATTCTCACTAGTTTTTTAGAAATTTCGAAACAGATAATTTTCCGGAAAAAAACTAGTAAAACTCTACTTTTTAATACCCGTAATACTAGAATAGAAATGCTCACTTACAATTAGAAATGCCTAAGAAACAGTGACACTTTTCTGTTTTATGAAATTGATTTTGAAAACGTAACTTCTCGATGACAATATAGAAATTATAATCTCTACTGTGCTAATTCGCATATTTCAGAAACACTTTCAAGGATTATTTTAAAAAAAATCAGGTAGAACTGAATGTGAATCAATATCATTAAAATTATAATATTCATTAAACAGTACAATTTTTCTGATTCACCAAATTTAGAAAAATTAATACTAATATATTTTTCCGATACTAATCACGATTTTTTATACTGATAACCGCAGAACGAACTAGAAAATCCATGAAAAAACTAGTGGCGAAATTCAAAAATGGCGAACTTTTCGGAAATTTCAGAGAATCACTGAAACGATATCGGATTCATCTGCCAAAGACCATGTTCAAGTACTTTTCACTAGTGATGCACGGATGACAAACCTTTAAAAATGGCAGGCGAAACGGTTCAAAATTTTACGGAAAACGAGAACAAATTGGTTCAAGCGGTGCAAGAAAACCAAGAAAAAGCGTATTGGAAAGAATTTCATGGAAAACGGAAAACGAAACGATGACTAAAGTCTTCCGTGCGTCTCCGATTGAGAACAATGGGTCGATTGAAACAAGTTTGAATATATAAAAACAAGTGAACTTTCTGAAAAAGTAAAAAAAAAACATTGAAATGATCTTCAATCACTTCTGTCTAATACACAGATCAGTCATCTTCTCTTGTTTATGTTCCTTTTGAAACTGTCCCATCGAAACTTTAAAAAAGAAATTAATTTTAATCTGATTTCTGAAATCGTCAAATTCTGACAGAAATTCAAACATTACTGTAACTAACTTGATTGCACTTAGAAATGTTTCTGAAACAGGGGCGCTTCACTGTTTCGAGAAACTTTCTAAGTAAGTGCATTCATATTTTCTTAATAACTCGAAGAAATAATGAAATTTTTCTTTAAAAAATATCCGAAGTTCATATTATTTGTGCCATTACTAGCATAGCATGAAATTAGATTTTCCGTGCTGATCTTGAAATATTTGTGAAACAGTACAATAAATTCACACCTTCAGAAAAAAGCATACTAGCAAACCGTGCAGGCTCGTATCTCGCTTCAAACTCAATATTATGAGCTGAAAAATATACCAAAATCTAGATCTCGGCGAGTTCTATGTCCGTGACCTACTACGGGCCGGATGGCTGTTCGTTAATGTGCCGCGAGCCGGGCTAGAATGTCTTTTTTGGCCATTTTCGCGTTTTTTCGCACTTTTTCCCGGCATGCGGCACATTAACAAATTGCCATCCGGTCCGTAGTGGGTCACGGAGATAGAACGGATCTACATTTTGGTATATTTTCCAGCTCATAAAACTCAGTTTGAAGCGAGTTACGCACCGGCCCGTGTCGACCCGTTTCGGCCCGGTGTGCAAGTATGAAAAAAGAGCGTTCATATTTTTTGATCAATAAAAAAAGCTCATGATTTAAAAACATGGTGATTCGAAACAAGTGAATCAATTTTTCGGATGTTTCTGTAAAAAAAATCATATTGAAACAAGAGCTGAAATATGAGATACCAGTCGTTTCCGTAACTGAAATATTCTGTTTCAGCTCTGCGACATTTTTACATCATTTTCTGGATAAATATTGAGCGCTTCCATATTCTTACTTGTGATAATTCCCACGCACGCTGTAACTCCTTAATCGTTGCAAACGTGTTGATTAGTCGTGACTGAAAACGGTAAAAACTGATAACTTTTTTTTGACGTTTCTAATGAGAAGATCATCACAAAACATAAATATCTCTTCAAGAAGAAAACAGGAATATCATTGAAGAATATGAAAACCAAAAAAACAAATGAGTTTCATGAAACTGTAGAAAGATTTCAAAAGTAAATCAATTTTTGGAGTGATAAGGACAGCAACGAATTTCAGTCAGTTTGACCCAAAATATAGAAGATGGTATGTTTGGAAGCCATGTGAAACGCATAGGCAAACCTCACGTGCGTTTTATTTTTCAGATCGGAACCTCAACATTTTCACAATTGAATGCGAGGCGGAACGAGTGATGGTTGAGATTAAAATGTTCGCTTCAAACAGAAAGATTGAAGTGATAAAATATTACCATTTAGTTTAAACTAAGTACAAATACGGGTACTGAATGAAGTAGTAATTTCTTCCGATAGATGCTGTGAGATGAGCTGTGTCATTAGTTGATCCGGTTGACAAACTGGATTTTCAAAAATTGAATCGATTAATATGAAAATTCAGAAACAGAAAAATTTACGTAATTTTTGTTACAAATAAAGCACAGAAATCAGAGAAAACGCAGAGAAATGTGACTGATTTTCAAATCTGTTTGTCTTTTAGACTCCGGTCACTTTCATACATTGTAGTTATTGTATTAGAATGGAGACATGGGGGCAATGTGGCCGCCCCTTCTAGAGATAGAAGGCCGTCGGTTATTAGCCGACTAGGGAGGCTACACGTCTCGGTGGTTTCCTGCTTATTTAGGTGGTTCAGAGGTACGCAGGACCCAATGTACAGTTACGCGGTTTAGTCTACAATCAGTTTATTCAAGGATAAAAGCTTGACACGAGGTCGGCATTAAAAACCTTTAACTGATCGTGCCTTTACATCAAAGCAACAGAGAAAATGGGGAGAAACGAGGTAAACTGCATAGAAAGCTACTGCGGGGGAATTCTCTATAGAGAATTCTCGCGGTTGCATTCTAAGAGCTCTCAGCGAGTTATTACAAGCGCCTCCTAGAAGGATTCGCGGTAAAAACACACTTTCTCTCGAGGTTCAGAACAACAACTATAAAAAGGGAAGAAAACTCTTTATAAAAGGGAAATTAATTATAGGCCAGCGTGGGTGTCGGTCAGCTACTGTAACAGTCGTTTCCTGTGTGTCGTGGTGGGAGTTCCTCGTGGTGGAAATGGCGTGCGCCTTTGAACTGTGGTGGAGACGCAGACATCGTTGTTGGCGGCGATTTGAATTGTAAAAGGAATTACTTCCTATTACAATGAAAGAGAAAACAGGGAAAAAAGAAGATAATTAACAGAAAGTAAAATACATAAAAGTAATTGAATAAATTATAGTAATTTATACAATCAATTAATGCATTTTAGTTTGGAGTGTGACAGAGGCCTGATCGGGGACCTGGCAACTGTCAACAGGCAATATTATTTAAAAGCTCTGCCAGTTGATATTTGATATTTTATTTAACTATTTAAATATACAGTAAATGTCACTAGAGGTTAGGTAAAGTCCCTCACGAGACTAAACCTGAGAAAAGGAAACCGGGAAATAAGGAATTATAAAATAGGTGTTGGGCAAGGGAGAAGGAGAATAAAGAAAGAAAAAAATCAGAATCGTTCAATATTATTCACAAGAAGAGACTTGAATTCCGATGGGCAAAGGAAAGGAAACAGTTCCAGAAACAACTTGACCATAATCCGCTATCATATTGAAATGTTTATAAAACAGCAACAGTTTTCTGTTTCAAAGAATTAATTTTAGAGTTCATAACTTCTTGATAACAATAGGAGGTAAAATATCCAACCACAGTAGAATATCGGTTTCAAAACGATCCAATAATACGGGAATTTACTGTTAGAGACCTTCGCTTCATTCTCAATGAAAAGTTCGATCAAAACAGCAAAGTTCGCGATTTACTGTATATTTAAATCAATATGTATGAACGAGACATGTTACTTTTATTGCTTATAAAACTTTTGCTAGACCCTTTTTCGAGTATGGTCGTTTCCAATATAAAACTTGTAAAATCCAAACAGGTCGTCTCAAATAACATTACCAGGAAAATAATGTATAGAGTGGCAGGTAGACGAATTCTTAATACGGACTCAGAATACAAAACCAATTACCGTAAATACTGTATTATAACGGCATGCCGTTATATTTTTCAACTGCCTCCCAGAGACATTTTGTGGTTTCAAAAACTCATTAAAATCAAACGTAAAAACTTTTTTGGGCGTTAGGTTTCCTGATCAAGAAGTTACTAATCACGCTGCTTCTAAACAAAACCATGAAAAAACACCTTGATAATCACGTTCATGAATTCTGAGTATAGATGGGGTGCCGTTATAATACAGGTGCCGTTCTATTACAGGTGCCGTTATAATACAGTATTTACGGTAGGTGCCGTAAATCAAAGAAGACAGTGAGTGCGGCTCGAAAAGCTCTTAATTCTGACTGTTCATCTACACAACAGTTTACTAAAATTCACTGGACTAACTTGACCGTGATCCGCTATCATATTGAAATGTCCATAAAACAGTAACATTCTTCTGTTTCAAAAAGTTAAATTTAGAGTTCATAACTTCTTGATAACAATACATGGTTAAAACTAACACTAAAATAAATTATCGGTTCCAAAACGAGCCTAAAATCGGGAATTTACAGTTAGAGATCTTGATCTTGGCTTCATTCTCGACGAAAAACTCGATCAAAAATGTAAATTTCGGGATTTACTCTATATTTAAATCATTCTGTAGCACCAACGACAGGTAACTTTTTTGTTTTATAAAACTTTTTCAGAGTATGGGACTTCCATTTCCAAGGCGACCGAAACTGTAAAATCCATAGAGGCTGTGCGAAATATCTTCATGAAAAGAGTAATGCAGAGCCTCATCGGAATTAAGCTAATCGTGTTGAACTTGACTTATTCGTGAAAGAGTATCGGATTTTTTTCTGATTCAACAACTTCATAAAGTAAGAATTTATTGACTTTGTCGATTGGTACAACCAATTTCAAAAAATGTAAAAGAAAGACGTCACTGAAAATACAATCACTTTAAAATACAGATCATAACATAGGAAAATTGAAAATTATAAAGTCAAAAAAACCAAATAAGGATTCTAAAACTGTAGAAATTTTATAAAATATTAAAAAAACAGGATAATGGTTGAGATTTTGATTTCAAAAACATCATTGAAATAGAAGGGGATGTAGAGAAATGTGCCTTTATTTTTACGCTGACAAAATGACTTCATGATATTTTTCCATTTTGTGTAAGTCCAAACGTTTTCGATAGAAGATTAAATGGAAAGTGGGTTTTATTGGATAAACAACTAGTCAATCAAATTGAAAAGGTTATGAAACGGAACATGTAATAAACAATTCAGAAAGTTTTTCAGAAACATATTTCGCTCATTACCGACCCAACCCGTCAATCAATCAAAAAAATTAATGAAATTGTGAACGAGTATTAGGAATATTCTGTGAATTTCTGGAACAATGGTTGGTTTTCTAGCCATTTAAAGACTAGATTGTATTAGCATCCAGAAGTAGAATTTGCAAGAATTTATACGTTTTGATACATACATATAACTATTCTGATGAGAACTTAGTCGGTTTTTTGGAAAACGAAAATATCAATCATGCATTTGTGGACGAACTCATTTGGAAACGTATTGAAACTGGAACATCTCACATGTTGATTGCAAAGTAATACACATACCAACTTTTTCGGAAGTTTCTGGAAACGTCTTTTTTCCAAAATTGTTTCTGTTAGCAAGCTTGAAAATGGGTGTGATATCCGACAGATTTCCCAACTCAGATTGAAACAAGAGCTGGAACCTGAAATGTAAGAAGTTTCCGAAACTGGAATGTTTGGTTGGATATGTGTCTCCAAGTCCTCTAATGTAAATCAATCATTTCCTTGCATTTTATTGTTTTCTATAATTCACCGAAGGGAGTTTTATTGAAACTTTTTGGAAATGGAGAGAATTTTTGAAGTTCTGAAACAGATTGTTTTTTTAAAATGAAAACTTTAAAAATAAACGTTCAATGGAAAGATACAAGTAATACTACATCAGAGACACCACGAAGAGTACATGAAAAGAGTTTTCCAAAACTGTAAAATATTTCGAAATCCCTGAATTTATTGCCCCAAGAAATATTAGAAAACTTTGATTTTGGAGTTTTAAATTCAACATTTACAATTGCAACATGCCATCAGAGTTTCAAAAAATTGACTCAATTACTATGGAACTTCTGAAATATGAATATTTTCTACATTTTGGTTTCAAGAAATAACCGTGCTAATAAATATCATGGGAAAAAGTATGCGGAAAGTCAGGTACGGAAAGCAAGGTGAAGAACTTGTATCAGTAGAATTTAATATCACATATTTTAATGGGGTTTCTGAAACAGACAGTTTCTAACATATCAGTTTCAGAAAATAATTGGAACATAGTGGTTCGGAGACTCTAAGATATTGGAATAAAAGAGATGCAAAACTGAAAGAATTAATGTAATTTAAGTTGCTTACGTGACCTGTAAGTGTCTGAAATTTCCATCTAAAAATTGACCATTTTTACCATTGATTAGCTGCATCTCTTCCTCTCGTCTCCTCCCAATCCTTCATTTGACGTTTGTTGGATTTGTTTAGAAAGAAGATATCACGTTTTTTTGAAAGTTTCAATCACCCTACCAATGTGTCAAAAGAAATCAAATATTCGACAATTAAACCAAACTTTAATGAGGGCTCTGAAACCGTACATTTTGGAAAATTCAGTCTCAGAAAAGCGTAATAACAGTGTAAAAAAGGTTTTTAATAAAATAATCGTTTCTATGCAACCCACCGTAAATTGGTGATTAACAAGTTGTCAATCATCTTTTTTTGGTTACTTTCAGAATTAGAGCGCCTCTTATTAGCAGTTCAAAAATATACCGGTTTTGATAGAGATTATGAAACAGTCAAATTCTGAGACAGTTTTTGTAGGATTCCGATATCGACCATGACTATTTCGCACTTTTGACTACTCAGAAAAACTATTGAAACATAGTGTAGAGATCAGAGGAGACGCAGAGAAATTGATGTTTTCTGTCACTTTCAGAACCTGTAGTTATCGTATCAGAGCGCATATGAGATAGTCTTTACCAACGTGACCATGTTCAGCTATCATATTGAAATGTTTATAAAACAGTAACACTTTCCTGTTTCAAGAAATTAATTTTAGAATTCGATACTTATCGATAACAATATATTAACTTTTCTCCACAATTAATTGAACCAAAGAAGAATATCGTTTCCAAAACGAGCAAAAAAACTGGAATTAACTGCTAGAAAGCTTGGTATCATTCTCAATGAAAAACTTGATCAAAATTTCGCGATTTACTCTATATTTAAATCATTATGTAGCACCAGCGTCTGGTTACTTTTATTGCTTATAGAACCTTCACTATACCCTTTTCAGAATGGAACTTTCATTTCCAAGGCGACCGAAACTGTAAAATCCATAGAGGAGGTCCAAAATATCTTCATGAAAAGAGTAATGCATAGAGCCTCTCTAGGATCGGAATTAAGTTAATCGTGTTGAAATTGAACTATCCGTGAAAGAGTATCGTGTTTTTTTCTGATTCAACAACCTCATAAAGTAAGAATTCATTGACTTTGTAGATTGGTACAACCAATTTCAAAAAATGTAAAAGAAAGACGTCACTGAACATACAATCACTTTAAAATACAGATCATAACATAGGAAAATTGAAAATTATGAAATCAAAAAACCAAATTAGTTTTCCAAAATTGTAAAAAATTGTAAGTATGTGAGAAAAAAAGGGGACATTTTTGAGATTTTGATTTCAAAAACATCATTGAAATAGAAGGAGATGCAGAGAAATGTGACTTTATTTTTACGCTGACAAAATGACTTCATGATATTTTTCTATTTTGTGAATTTCAAAACGTTTTCGATAAAAGATTAAAAGTCGAATGTGAAGTTGGAAAATGGATTTAATTGATGAAACAACTAGTCAATCAATTTGAAAAGTTTATGAAACTGAACATGTAGTGAACAATTCAGAAATTTTTCAATAACCCATTTCAGTCATGCATTATCAATTTACAAAATTGATGAAACAGATGAACACAATTATTCTGAAAAAAATTCTCAACCACAACACTTTTTTAGGGAACAATTGGCACCAGAAGCCGTTGATGTTGCCTGGATGCCAAGAGCCACTCAACATGCAGCCAACTTACAATTTTTCTGAAAATGTCAGGGAAACGAGGCCAGACTGACTAAAACCGTATTTTGCAACCATTTCGAAATGAATTTGTAAGACATTGACCTAAAATGTAGTTCTTCAAAGTGGAATGATAATTTTTTTTCAAGACTAGACCGTACTAGCATAAATAAACTCTCGGAAGTAGAATTCACAAGATTTTGGAAGTTTTAAAACAAATAACTATTCTGATGAGAACTAGTAAAAAAGTTTTCAGTTTTTCGGAACCTACCGAATGCCAGAGTAATGCATTTGTGGAAAACCAGTCATTTGAAACCGTATTGAAACTGGAATATCTAACATGGTGATTCCGAAGTAATACATTTACCAATTATTCCGGAATTTTATGTCAAAGACGCTTTTTTAATATAAGAAATCTGAAAGTCTTGAGTGGATTCATAATGAATTATGAGCTGGAACGTGAAATCTAAGTAGTTTCCGAAACTGGAAAATTCTGTTTCGGCCTAGAGATATTTCTCCAAGTCCTCTGAATCATTTCCTCGGCAGACGTGACAGAATGATTGCATTTCACTTTTTGTTATGATTCACGCAATCGATTTTCTATTGAAAACTTTTGAAAATTAACGGAATTTTTTGAAGTTTTGAAACAGATTGGTTTTCAAAATGAAAGCTGTAAAAGAACACGTTTAATGAAAACGTATAAAAAAATAAATCACGAAAATTACATTTAAAAAAGAGTTCAATTTTTCTCACTGATCTGTTCGTTTTTTAGGCTCCACCCCCAAAAATGGGAGTCGACACATATAGCCGCTGAGGAGGCGGAGCCTAAACAAAATGATAATTTCGAAAAAAATCTACTGGAAGGAGATCACTCAAACGAGAGTGTAGTGATTAGATTATTAGGTAAGTGAAACAGTAAGATTATATTTTGGTTTAAAAATTGGGTTGCTAACTAGGAAAAGTGAGTTTTGGAAGATATATAGGACTTGACATTGTCAATAACATCAGAACTTCATAAATATCACATACTTTAATGGAGTTTCTGAAACAGTCAGTTTCTCACATATCAGTTTCAGAAAATTATTAAAGAATAGTGGTTTGGAGACTCTAAGGTACTGGACCGCAAGAGATGAAAAACTGAAAGAATTAATGTAATTTTGGAAACCACTTCAATTTTTTTTCAAGAGTGAGTGGTTTTTCTTAATCGTTTTTTAATATACACACTGTAAAGTTGTTAATCCTCTTTTTTGGTTACTTTCAGACTGAAATATATTTCAAAACACGTGAAATTATCAGCAACTCAAAAACAAACGGGTTTCAAATAGAGATTCTGAAACAGTCAAATTCTGACAGTCCAGTCGGATCCCGACATCCACAATGACTATTTTGCTACATTTGACAACTCAGAAAAAACTATTGAAACATAGTGTAGAGATCAGAGTAGGCGCAGAGAAATTGGTGTTTTCAGTCACTTTCAGACATTATAATTTTAGTGTGTGTACCAGAGTTGCATGGAAGTGAACATTTCTTATCCGGAAGTCGGAAGTCGGAAGTCGGAAGTCGGAATTAGATTTTTTTGCAAATTTTCAAAAACTCCAAGAGAAAAATCATAAAATTCGCGAAAATCAGTAGAAAATTAGTTTTTGGCTGAAGAAAAGCCCGTTTTTTATCCTTTTAGATAATTTTTCAATGCATGTATTTCTGCGAAATGTACTTTTCGTGAATTCCATGACGGAAGTCCGAAGTAAATTCCTTAACCGTAAGTAGGAAGTCGGAAGTCGGAACTCCATGCAACTCTGGTGTGTACCAGAGCTGTGCGGAATTCCTTCCTTCGACTTCCTTCTTCCTTCTTCCGGGCTTTTTTCACTTTTTTATTCCTTCTTCCTTCTTCCCTTTTGAAAAATTTACTTCCTTCTTCCTTCTTCCTTCTTCCCTTTTGAAAATGTTTTTTTTCCTTCCTCCTTCTTCCTTCTTCGGTTGAAAAGTTTACTAAAATTTTGTAATTTTCGACGGAATTTTGGCGGAATTTTGGGGGTTTTTGACGGAATTTTGTATGAAACAACATCAAAATTCGTTTTCAGAGATGACTAGAAAAAAGTTTCCTCAAATTTGTCATTTTCAAAATTAACTTCCGATTTCCCGGTTCGGAACCCAACTTCTTTCTTCCTTCCTTCTTCCTTCCTTTTTCCTTCTTCCGGGCTTTTTTCACTTTTTTATTCCTTCTTCCTTCTTCCCTTTTGAAAAAGTTATTTCCTTCTTCCTTCTTCCTTCTTCCTTTTTGAAAATTTCACTTCCTTCTTCCTTCTTCCTTCTTCCTTTTCAAAAAATTTTACTTCCGCACAGCTCTGGTGTGTACTATTAACACTATCTTGACCGCAATCCGCTATTATGTATATTGAAATTTTGGCTCTATTCCAGTTTAGATGTCCTTTAAAAACTCAAACGTCCCAAAAAACACTTAAACGTCCCTTAAAACACTTAGACGTCCCTTGAAACACTTAAACGTCCTTTCAAACTCTAATTTTTTTAAAACGTCCTTTCAAAAGTTTAGACGTCCCAAAAAACGTTTAAACGTCCCATTAAATGTTTAGACGTCCCTTGTAATCCCAAAATATAGTTCTGAAGATTCAAACGTCCCAAAAAACATTTAAACGTCCCAAAAAATATTTAGACGTCCCTTGAACACTTTCAGTGGCTTTTAGTGTTGAAGGGACGTCTAAACATTTTTTGGGACGTTTAAATGTTTTTTGGGACGTCTAAATGTTTTTTGGGACGTCTAAGTATTTAAAACCAAATTTTCGGACTTCAAGGGACGTCTCAATATTTAATTAGACGTCTGAACGTTTTTTGGGACGTCTAAATGTTTTTTGGGACGTTTAAACATTTTTGAACATATTTGGGATCCGAAAGGACGTTTAAATGTTTCAAAGGACGTCTAAGTGTTTCAAGGGACGTCTAAGTGTTTTAAGGGACGTCTAAGTGTTTTTTGGGACGTTCTAGTTTTTAAAGGACATCTAAACTGGAATAGAGCCGAAATTTTTATAAAACAGTAACACTCTTCTGTTTCAAGAAATTAATTTCAGAATTCATAACAATAGATGAGTCGGATTAAATCCAACTAAAGTAGAATATCGGCTCCAAAACGAGCCAATAAAACGGGAACTTACAGTTAGAGACCTTGGCTTCATTCTCAATCATTCTCAATATCAAAAACGCAAAGCCCGCGAGAATTAGAATTAAGTTAACCCTGATGAACTTGAACTATTCGTGAAACAGTATAACTTTTTTCTGATTCAGCAGCACTAAAAAAGGTAAGAACTTATAAACTTTGTCCGTTTAGACGGCTGTGGTTTTCAGAAAAAATCAAATTTGATGATTTAAAACGGCGAATCGAACAATAAGTCCATGCAAAAACTAGCGGCAAAGTCGAAAAATGCGAAATTGTTCGGAAATTCCGGAAAAAAATAGTCAATCAAATTTGAAAGTTAATGAACTTGTAATAAACAATTAAGAAAGTTTTTCAGAAATGTATTTTACCCGACCATTACCGACCAAACCAGTCATTCAGTTTACAAAATTAATGAAACTGTGATAGAGTATTACGAAATCTCTGAGAATTTTTGAAACAAGGCTTTATTTTCATCCATTATCGAGACTAGATTGTATTAGCATTGATAAACCTTGTAGAATGAACAAGATTCTTATAAGAACAAGTAAAAAACGTTCAGGTTTTTTTGGATAATGTCGCTACTAAGATACCCTCATTTGAAAACGAATTGAAACTGGAACATCTAACATGTTGATTGCAAAGTAATACATTTACCAACTTTTTCGGAAGTTTCTGGAAAACACCCTTTTTCCAAAATTGTTTCTGTTAGCCAGCTGAAAACGGGTGTGATATATGCGAGTACAGATTGAAACAAGAACTGGAACCTGAAATTTAAAAAGTTTCCGAAACTGGAATGTTTTGTTGCGGCAGAGATACAGTGCGCGAAATATCTTTAGGACCCCCCTCAAATTAGGGGGTTCTGGAAAACCCAGAAAAAATATCAAAAATCTGTGAATGCCAATCGATTCCGAATCTAAAATAACTCCCGGACACAAATTTTCATGAACCTATCACTTTTCATACCCTTGTACCATCAAAAAGTCACTTTTTTGGCCGCGAAATATCTTTAGGACCACCTGAGAAAACCAATCTTCAGTTGATTTTCAGAAAAATTATTTAGGTGGAAATGGTTTCGGATAACACGAAATCACATTTTAATGTGTTTTTACATGTTTTACATGTTTTAACATCAATTTCTGTTTGTTTTATCTTCAAAAACAAAACTTCAATATCACGCGAAATCACTTTTTGTGCATTTTTTGACTTTGATGTCTTATTTCTCTGAAATAGAAATGACTACTATTCTGAAACGTTATCGGTGATTTGACTCATTTATTTGTGAACCTATTACAAAAAAGATTTTGGAAAAATATCAACTTTGAGCGGAGTTATTTGCAATTGAATCCAAACAGTTGTTTTTTCCACGTTTTCAGTAGTAAATGGAATCATTTTGAGTTTTTCGCATCAGAAGGCATTTCTCATTTTGTCTAAGAACATAGTGGTCTGAAGAATAATGTAACTTTATTGTTTTGTAAGTCAAACAGAGAGGTTTTTTGGGCAGAAATTTTAGCTTAGCCTTGATTTTCAGTGATTTTTCTTTACAATTAGAATTAAAACGTCTGGTTTACGAGTTTTTCGAGTGTCTCGGTTTCCAAATTCCTGGTTTTGGATGCTTCAGAGACGAAACTTCAGTTTTTTGGAGTATTTCTAAAACATCACCTGACTACAAGAGTTTCGATAGCAATTCTCACTAGTTTTTTAGAAATTTCATACTAGAATAGAAATGCTCACTTACAATTAGAAATGCCTAAGAAACAGTGACACTTTTCTGTTTCACGAACTTGATTTTCCAAACGTAACTTCTCGATGACAATATATATATTGTAAGCTATACTGTGCTAATTCGCATATTTCAGAAACACTTTCAAGGATTATTTTTCAAAAATCAGGTAGAACTGAATGTGAATCAATATCATTAAAATTATAATATTCGTTAAACAGTACAATTTTTCTGATTCAACAAATACATAAAAATTAATAGCATGTGAAACAATGGATTCATTGAAAAAAGTCGAAATCAATAAGAACAAATGAAGTTTCTGAAAAAGGAAAAAAATCGGAATGGTCTTCAATCACTTCAGTCTAGCGCACAGAAAATCGGCGTTTCGGCCGAGACCAGTCATCTTCTCTTGCTTATGTTCCAATATATTCTCACAGTTCAGTTTCAAAATGTGTACGAACATGTGTACGAATCAGAGGAGACTCAGAGAAATTGGTACTTTCAGTAATTTCTAGACTTTGTAGTTATTTTATTAAAGTACACAAAAGTAGCCAGGACAAGAAAATTTGATATTACTATAGAAAAACTATCCGATATTGTGAGACTATCGGGGAGTCCGTGTTACAGTCACAAAGTTGACCATTTTCAACTAAAAACTGCAAGTTTCGCATTCTTTATGGCCAGTACTGTAGTTTCCATATTGTTGCTTGTTATTATTACGCTCACGTTGATCACTGTTTGGCCGTTGCTTATTGAAAACGCAAAAACCTGATAACATTTTTCAACGTTTCGAAACAGGCGAGTTTTCCTCTTCAGAACTGGAAAAGAACACTTCTGATGAGAAGATCAAAACAAGACATAAATATATCTTCTAAAAGAAAACAAGAAGATCATTGAAGAATATGAAACAAAAAAACAAACAAATGAGTTTCACGAAACTGGCAAAAGTTGTAAAAATAAACTCAATTTTAGAGTGATAAGGACAGCAACGAATTTCAGTCAGTTTGACCCAAAATATAGAAGATGGTATGTTTGGAAGCCATGTGAAACGCACAGGCAAACCTCACGTGCGTTTTATTTTCCAGATTGGAGACTCAACATTTTGAACGTGTGATTGTTGAGATTAAAATGCTCGCTTCAAACAGAAAAATTGAAGTGATAAAATATTACCATTTAGTTTAAACTAAGTACAGATACGGGTACTGAATGAAGTGGTACTTTCTTCCGATGGATGCTGTGAGATGAGCTGTGTCACTAGTTGATCCGGTTGACAAACTGGAATCACGCTAGTTACCTCAATGACCTATAGGCATTGAGAAATTTAAAACAAACAGAATGAAAGAAACTTTTTGAAACTGTAAAAAAACGTTTTAAGAGTTCAATAATCAAGCTATATTGGATTTTCAAAAATTGAATCGATTACTATGAAAGTTCTGAAACAGAAAAATTTACGGCATTGTGTGAGAGAAATGTGACTGCTTTTCAAATCTGTTAGATATTTTAGACTCTGGTCACTTTCATACATTGTAGTTATTGTATTAGAGTGCAAACATGTAGGCAGTATTAAAAATTCTGTCTTTCCAAAACTAACTTGACCGTAATCCGCTATCATATTGAAATGTTCATGAAGCAGCAATAGTTTTCTGTTTCAAAGAATTAATTTTAGAATTCGTAAATTCCCGATAACAATAGTAGGTAAAAACTTGTTCCAAAATAGAATATCGGTTCCAAAACGAGTCAAAAAACGGGAATTAACTGTTGGTGATCTTGGCTTCATTCTCAATGAAAACCTCGATCAAAAAAGCAAATTTTGCGATTTACTCTATATGTATTTAAATCAATATGTAGGACCAACGTCAGGTTACTTTTATTACTTTGTAAAACTTTTGATAGACCATTTTTAGAGTATGGGGCGGTCGTTTCCAATATGAAAACTGTAAAATCCAAACAGGCCGTCCAAAATAACATTACTAGGAAAATAATGTATAGAGTGGCAGGTAGACGGATTCTTAATACGGACTCAGAATACCGCAGTGTCGTCTTAAAGATTACAACAGTCAATACTACATAGATTGGGAAAACAAAGTAAAATTAACATGAACGTGTTGAACTTGAACTATTCGTGAAAGAGTATCGTGCTTTTTTTCTGATTCAACAACTTCATAAAGGTGAGTATTTTTTAACTTTATCGATAATTACAACTGATACACTTTTGAAAAAATTCGATTAACATTTGTTTTTTTTCCCGAATTTTCAAATCACGGTCAGGAAAAATCAATTATCGATAAAATTTGAAATGTCAATTTTTCAAAAAACTTATTTTCTTGTTACTGGATGTTTCAGCTATCTGTCAAATGCAAAACGGACATGATACAGCAGAGTTACATATGAAAGTATGAATCTGGCCTCGCTTATGCTCGCTACTGTAAAGGGTGTGATATTGAGCGAATTCGCAGCTTTCCGAAAAAAAAGTTTTAACTTTTTGTTTGGAAGACGAAGTGGAACTGAATTTACAAGCATTACAATTATATTTGTTGTGAAAGAGTGTAGTTTTTCTGTTTCAACATCTTTAGAAGGAAATTATCGTTGGGTTTTGTTTGCATTTAAAAAACCGTACACTTCTGAAAATTCAATTTCAGAAAAACGTAACAACACAGCGTAGAGATAAGAAGAGATATATTGACTATATTAGGTTTCTGCCGTTTTCTAATCTTTTATGTAGTTATTGTATTAGAGTGCACATATGTGGCATTGTTTAGTATACTTTTTAATGCTAGAACAAACCGTACTGCTATCACAAAATGTTCATGAAACAGTATAACTTTTCTGCAGACTTGCAAAATATCGGCCCGGCCCGGAAGCTGAAATCTCGTAGTAATAAACATAAAATCAATGAAAAGTATGTAAAGTACAGAGCATTTGAAACTGTATAGAATGTGGAAAGAATCCGAAGAAATTTCTTGGATGGGGTTTCTGTATATGGGGTTTCTGAACCGCTTCTAACAATTCAGATATTTCGCTGAAAAAATACAGAAAAAAGACAACCTTAGGAAAACGTGGATTTTCCTAATCGAAACAATGTTTGTGTGAAAACAACGGAAAAAATTAACAAAATATTGAAAATTATCAGGTGGGCCTATCTTTACGACAATTTTTCAAGTTTTCGATAGTGTATCCGTAGGTTCCACAAATCATCAAAATTTAAAAAATAACGCAATCTGAAATTAGGTTTCCGAAACCGTCTATCTCTAACAATTCAAAATTTTGAAAAGGTATCGAGATATAGTGTAGAGATCAGAGGAGACTCAGAGAAAGAAATATTTTTTGTCACCTTCACGCTTTTAGTTATTATGTGTAAATTATTATTAATTTAGAGTATTACTATCAATACTAAACAAAATTTTCATGGAACAGTAACATTTTTTCTGTTCCATGAAATTGATACTCGCTGACAAAATCCGGTTACGTAATTACAATTATTATCAAAAAGTAGAACTACCTTGACCGTGTTGAACTTGAAACATTTTTGAAAAAGTAAGATTTCTCTGTTTCGAAAACTTCATAAACATTTTTAATTTTGTTCGATAAAACCGATATACGACAAATAAAAAAGGTAAACGATAAAGGCGATGTGAACCCAAAGTCTTTACAGTAAACTGTAATTATATTAATCAGAAAAAAAAACACAAATTGAAACTGACACCCATTTCTAACACGCTGATTTGAAAAATCATATTAATTTCTTCCGGATGTTTCTGTAAACGAATCTTTGGTAATAGCTAGTTTGGTGGCAAGCCGAAATAAGGTGATACGGGAGATAATCGCGTCGATTGAAATATGAGTTGGACCTTGAGATATCTGTAATCCCCAAAACTGGAAAGGTTTGTTTCGGTAGAGCGATGTTTGTGTCTCCAATTCCTCTAAACCATTTCCTGGCCAGTCATAACAAAATTATTATATTCAATTCTTTGTTATAATTCCTGCAACAGAGTGTATTGCGAAGTCGTATGCTTGAAAAATGAATCGATTGTTTTATAAGTACATAAGTACATTTCAAGTACATTTTTAATGACAAAGTCCAAGAAAGACATCAATGAGCATACCGATGACTAAAATAACAGTAATGACAATCGGACTTCTGTTTGGAACAAAACAGTTTTCCGAAATGGTTTTTTTAAACTTTTGGAAACAGTATTCAATGTTCGAGAGAAAACTGCAGAAACGGGTTCTTATAATTCAAACTTAACTGTGCACGATGAACGTAAGATATGAGGTTCTGGAAGAAATACCGTCACTTCAGCATTGCAAGACTTTCAAATAAGTATTGAGAAACAGTGTAGAGATCAGTGGAGACCCAGAGAAAGTGTTGTTTTAAGTAGTTATCATATCAAAACGTGTGAAGAATGAGGAATTGTTTCGATTATTAACTATTTTACTCGATCACGATCTTTTAAAATGTTTCTGAAACAGCGAAACTTCCTCTGTTTCATGAAATTGATTGTTAAAGTGTAAATGTAACTATTCGATGATCATAGCAATCAGACTCAAGTATCACTAAATGAATATCATTAAAATTATAATTTACATAAAACAGTACATTTTTTTCAATTTAACAACTTCAGAAAGATAATTGTATTCTTACGATACCGTACTGGCCCTTACATTACTCCCAGGTTGATCTTTGTTTGCTTATTGAAAACGCAAAAACCTGACAACATTTTTCGACGTTTCGAAACAGACGAATTTTTCTCTTCAGAACTGGAAAAGAACACTTCTGATGAGAAGATCAAAACAAGACATAAATATATCTTCTAAAAGAAAACAAAACGATCATTGAAGAATATGAAACAAAAAAAAAACAAATGAGTTCCATTTTTGGGGAAAAGTGTATGAAAAACGAATTAAAAAGATATAGAGATACACAAAGAAGCACACTTGTCAGTGAGCACTATTATAATTTTTTCTTGAAAATTTTGCTTTTTAGTCAACCTGTATCAGATCTAGAGAATATCGTCGAAGCCAATTAAAAACATGTACGAGATAAAAATACCCGCTTAAAACAGAACATTTAAAGTGATCAAAAACTAAATTGAAATTTTGTATAAATACAGGAAAATCAATTAATCAAAGTTTCATATTCTAGGTTTTTTAAAAAGCCATCAGGGATGACATATTGAAACACTCGAAATTGACACGCAATATGATATTTTTGAAACATTCAGTTTTTCTTATAAAATCTGGAAAACGCAGCATTTCCAAGGTATCTGAAACAATACCTGCAAAAAACTAAGAGGCTGTAATAATAAAATAAATTTCAGAAAAAATAAATGGAAATGAGATTAGAAAAAGTTCACGACTTTAATTACCAAATTATTATTTTCAGAAAATCAACGGTAGAAATGATCAACGCGTGAAATACGAATAGTTCACTTTGTCTTGTGAACTTTGCGAGTAATTTGCGAGAAATGAACTTTCCGAACTTTTTGCGAATCGAGACAAACCGAATGCGAGACAAACCGAACCGAGACGAACCGAACCGAACCGAGACAGAGTGCGAGACGAACCGGGACGAACCGAGACCGAATTCCCGCGGGACTCGCATTGCCTCTCTGTTTTGATAACGAAGTGATCGTACTGATTTAACTAACGTTTTGTTTGTTTTGCTATCAAATCGTCACTGTGAACATTCCAGAACTAACCATGCACATTTTGTAGTTTGTTCAACGGGTTTATTAGTTTAATACAAATTACCCCAAAACTATCTAAAGTTTAGAATTTATATGTTTTCTAATCAATTCGAAACAGAATATTTTTTTAAATTTAATCTGAAAGAAGGACATGCACTTATGATAAATTATAAGAGAAACACTATCTGCAGCCGCAGTGAACTGAAAAATATTTTTAGAGTAAAACATGCGTTTTGAAACTTGAAGAACAGAGGGAACAAATACCTCTGATCAGTTAAATAATAAAAGTATTGATATGAGTATTGAATAAAAATTATAGTCCTTTTTCCGAAACGTGACGTACCACTAACAGATATGTGCGACAAAAACTGAAAGTGTGGAACCTACAAGAACAAATAAACTTTTTCAAACTGTAAAGAATGAGGAAAAAAACAAAATGTTTTGAAATGATTTGATAGTATGCCCTCGAGTCCTGGTATTGGAGAAAATGTGTTCAAAGTTTGCCAAATTATTACCTTCCTGACCAGAAGTAAATTTTACGATGACAAGAGGCCTCCGTGACCATTCCCCTGATGATAGCCTTGGAGTTATTTTGAAAGTTTGAGATATGTCTCAGCAATGAAACATCCAATAAGTCGATCAACTCAAACAGTTTATGAAACTGAACTTGTGATAACAAAAAAATGCAGGAAATTTCAACTATCAAAAATTTTCTGAAGAATTTACAAGTTTTCTGGGAGTTTCGAAACAGAAAATAGTCTTTTTTTGGCATTTTCTTGAAGGCAATTGAAAGGGAAATCGTATTTTGATTTGAAAGTATCAGAATTTCAAAAAATTAAATCCATTATTGTGGCGAAGCGGGAACATAACAATTTTCGACATTTCCGTTTCAGAAATTGTTTTTTAACTGCATAAGTCACATTGCACATGTCACCAAGCTTGAAATAGTTGATTTTCAAAAGCAATATTCAGGAAGTTTCGAGACAGGCAAGTGATTCTCATGAAATCTCGTAAATTGTAATCCTGAAAACAGTTCCTTGTTTTAATTTCATATTGAATAAAGCCCTCAGTTGATTTTGTTTGCAACTCATTAAAGTAAATTGAAATTAAAGTTTGTGTTTTTTAATAGACCGCCCATTTAACTTTTAAAAATTATCAAAGCTATCAATGGTAATCTACTTTTACTTTTCTGCGCCCTGTTTGCTCTCTGCACTATTTTCTTTGAGTTTTCTTCACTTTCCCACCACAAATCACTGTTTCACAAGTATGCCATTAAAATTATAGTGTTTTTGAGATTTTGATTTTGAGTCTTTTTCTGGTTTAAAATTTGTGATGTTTCAGAAAACTCTTTTGTTTTTTTATTTGTATCTTTTTCAGTAACACCTTACTCAATAATTCTCTTACCCTACCGGATTTCAGCTGGACAACCAAATCAGTTTGTGGGACAGTCCGTTTTGCAGAGCTGTACAGAAAATGATAATACGAATTTCTAAAAATCATACTTGCAAATTTACGGCCCGGCCGGGCCAGGCCGGAAGAGAATTTTCAAGGCCCGGCTTCAAAAAAGTACCTATTTTTTACCAAATTTTTGAAATTTTACATTAAAAACTTCAATTTTTTGATGCATAACTATCTTTTGATTGAATTTTGAAGTATAGCCAAAAATTCGGCATTTTTGGGAAAAAGTTCAAAAAAGTTCAAAATTTCGTTCAAAATTTCAGTTCACATTTTTCAGCCGGGCCTTCGGCCCGTCCCATTGCAAGTATGCTAAAAATAGATTTTTTAAACATGATTTCTAATTGAATTTCCAGTTTTATCAACGATTTTTTGGTTTTTCTATTGTAATTTTCTGGCTGAAGAAATGTAAAATTTGAGATTCTTGAAGTTCTTGAAAACGAAAAATGTTACCGTTTCATATCGAAGAGATTTCGGAGTGACCGCTGTCAAGAACGTTAATATATGTTGAGAACAAATAAAAATGTATTCAGAAATATGGTGACTACATGGTCTAAAATAACGTTTTAGACTGAATTGTCAGAAATTGACTGCTTCAGAAGCCTCAATAAAAGTTGATTTGAGTTTGAAATTTTCATATTTTCATATTTTTCTAACGTATGCTCTGGCAACTAGAACTAACATTGAAGGAGTTTTCTGAAAACTGCATTTCAGCTAAACAGATCTCCCTAAATATTCTATTGTCATCGAAAAGATACGTTTGCATCTCAATAATCACACTCTCAAAATAGAAATGTGTTACAGTTTCATACTGTAGAAATATCTGCAAAGATTAAAATACCTGACTACACAACAACTTCAAGGCCCAAAACTGACTGAGGACAACAATTGATCGATAAGTTTCAATACTTTTATGAAACAGAACTGTAAGAGATCGACTTCTTTGAAAACTATTTTTAATTCTTTCCTATTTCAGAAACTTTATTTGTTTTTACCGGTTCCTAATTTACAACGTTTCCAAATAAAAAATTAATTCAAAAACTTTAAACGAATCTTTCTTTTCAACTTCATGCTATCTCGCGAGTGACGTGTTCAAGCTCCCTTCTTGCAGGGGATTTCAACTACCCATCTCTCAAATGGGACTCTCCCCATACTAGTCACGAATTTCTTTCCTTTGTCAACTCCAAAGATCTTTTCCAACATGTCACTTTCCCCACTCGTTCCTCTTCTTCTACGGCTAATATCCTCGATCTAGTCATGACTACTAAAGATCTCCCAGTCTCAAAGATATCCAAACATCCTCCTCTCCTTAACTCTGATCATTTTTCTGTCGAATTCGACCTTCTTCCCTATCCGATCACGCTTCCACCCAACTACAATATCATCCCACAGTCCTCGAAACCTCGGCTCAACTACAAGCAATGCAATGTCAAAGACCTTAACGCCTACCTAGCCTCTTACGATTGGGATCTAGCATTCAGTACCCACTCCTCTCCCTCCTCCAAATACTCATTTTTCATAGAACTTCTCTCTCAGCTCATTCTGAGACACACTCCTTTGTCTCAAGTCCACAAACCCTATCGCCCTTCCAATCTTATTAACAAGCTCCGCCGAACTCGCCACCGATATGCCGTTCTTCTGAATTTAGCCTCCTCTCACGCTTCCCAAATTTCCAAGCTTAAGTCCCTTCTTACCACTATCAAACAAAAATTGAAAAAGTGCAACTTCCGCTCTGAATCTTTAATCCTTTCTGCTCCCCATTCTCGTGCTGCCCGCTCGCTTATCAAAAAGAGAGTCCGAGTCAGGTCCTCTGTTCCTCCCTTATCCATCAATAATCGCCTCGTCAGCTCCAATTCCGAAAAAGCCACCATCTTTGCTCAAACCTTCGCCAAAAACTTTTCTCCCAATAATTATCTCCCTCACCTATCCTCTCTTCCTTTGCTCCACCCAGTCTCTCCTCCTATCTCAGAAATCTTTCCTCCATGGTTGATTGAAAAAACATCAAAAAATCTCCCCCCGCGCTGCGGCTACACGTCCCACCTTGCCAACTACTTCATCCTAAAGAACTGTGCCACATCGTTAGCCCTGCCCCTCTCCATCATCTTCTCTGACTCGCTCCTAACCTCAGAAGTGCCCGACTCATGGAAACATGCGACGGTCATTCCAATACCAAAAAAAGGTTCGCTGTCTTCTCCAGAAAACTTCAGACCCATATCATTGACTGACCCTTTCGCTCGCCTATTCGAAAGAGTCATTTGCGAATACATTAAATTACATTTTGCACACAAATTCAGTCAAAATCAGCATGGTTTTCTCGCTTACCGTTCATGCACAAGCTCATTAGTCCATTCCATATCTTTCTACAAATCGTCTCTTTCCAGTAATAACTCTCTTGACGTCATCTTCTTTGACTTCAAGAAAGCCTTCGACAAAGTCAATCACAAACTTCTACTTCAAAAACTAGCGCTTTTTGGCATTCCTCACCTTTTTATTGAGTGGTTTTCTAATTTCCTTTCCGGCCGTACATTTTCCATAAAAATTGAAGACTTCACCGATACCTCTATTACTCAGATACCTTCCGGAGTTCCTCAAGGCTCAGTCTCTGGCCCTCTCCTCTTCCTCATATTTATAAACGATTTACTTCTTGATCTCGCACTCATCCCTTCCCTGCAGGTCTCCGCATTTGCCGATGACATAAAAATTTATTCCTCTAACCCTGTCGCGGTCCAAAAAGGCATCGATCTTATTGAAACCTGGGCATCTTCTAACTCTCTTCCTCTTGCCCATACCAAAACATCTCTCCTGCGACTCGGTTCAAAAAACATTTCGTTCCCCTATTTCATTGCTGGTCAACCTATCGAAACTTCCAAATCTGTTCGGGATCTCGGTCTCATCACAGATTCAACCTTGAAATTTAAATCCCACATTAACAAGACTATCGCTTCCGCCCTCCTACGTACTAAACAACTTCTGAAATCCTTCAAATCAACCTCTCCACAATTCTACATTTTCCTTTTCAATTGCTATGTTTTACCCATTATTGAATATTGCTCTGTAGTATACTCACCCCCTCCTGCTTCTAAATTATCGTTATCGCTAGAAACTCCTCTCCGTTTCTTCACCAGGAAAATCTTTCAACGCTGTAACATAACTTATTCCTCCTATTCCGATCGTCTAGCCCAACTTAATCTCTTCTCATTGCGCCATCGTAGACTAAAAGCCCAGCTTCTCCTCCTATATAAATTTCTAAGCGGTACCTCATACTTTCCACACCTAGATTCGTACATCCGGTTTTCCTCCTCCATCCGTCGCCCTATGAATCTTATTTGTATTAAACCCAAGTGCTCTGACTTTTTTTCCCACACCATTCCCATCTGGAATGCCATTACCTCCCAAAGCTCATATTTTCTCTCCCCTTCCGAGTTCAATACCCTAATCTCATCTAGTATCACACGCTATTAGAGCTTATTCTTATTCTGTACTCCCAAACCACCTTTCCCCGCATTACCACATTGCTCAATTCTTAATGCCTTCTTTTATTCCCCTCATACCGGTCATTATTTTTTTTTGTTGCCCCACTTCTCTCACTTTAACCCACCTTTTGAATGGTCTCGTGAGGGACTCATTCTCAGCCTCCCGCCCCATATATTGATAATTTTTTATAAGAATAAAATACAATACAAAATCTTCGTTGTTTTTTTTTTTTAGAAATTCCTTTCCTTATGATCAAATGAATAAATAAAGTGAAGTTGCCAGAGAATGAGAAACAAGAGCAAACATGAACTTGAAAAGTTTTTTCTGCTCCCACAACTTCATACGGATGAGTACCCTCATATTTTCGGTAGTCCAAGATTTACTTTTAACAATCACTCATTCAAAATGGACAAAAATTTATTGGAAAAACTCGGAAATTATTTGTTTCTTGCTACAATTATATTTGAAATTGCAATGGAACTGGAGAATTTTAGTAAATTTCTACCTCAATCTTCACAATTTTTGAGCATTTCGAAACAGAACTTTTTCCTATAAAAAGTGGAACTAGTAGAAATTTTATGAACGAAAAAATTCCAGAGGTGATAGCGAAACGTAACAATGTTTTGCGAGAAAAGTATTGTTTGGAACAGACATGAAGATTCCGGTTTAAACCCGTTTTTAATCTCAAAAATATGTTGTCAGTTTGCTAACATGACTATTCGTTCACATGATATGTAAGTTCAGTGATTTTCTCGTACGTTTGGTTTCGAAAAAGTGCTCATCATTTTCTCAGAATCCATTAGAGAAGATTTTCTGTTTCGAAACGTTAGAAACAGTTGACCTCCCAAGTTTTCCAAGTTTGGAGAATCGGTATCATTCCTGGTGTTATGAAAAATATACCAAAATGTAGATCTCGACGAGTTCTATGTCCGTGACCTACTACGGGCCGGATGGCTATTCGTTAATGTGCCGCGGGTCGGGCTAGAATGACTTTTTTGGCCATTTTCGCGTTTTTTGGCACTTTTTCCCGGCCCATTAATGAATAGCCATCCGGCTCGTAGTAGGCCACGGACATAGAACTCGTCGAGATCTACATTTTGGTATATTTTTCAGCTCATAATATTCATTTTGACGCGAGTTACGAGCCGGCCCGTGTCGGCCCGTTTCGGCACGGTTGACAAGTATGAACCAACATGGTTTAATCGAGTCGAGCAATTAATGCACAGTATGCAAATATGAAAATCTTTTGATGAAAAAGTAAGAATTGCTTCAAATGTAATGTAGTAACCAGTAGACGCAATTCGTTCAGTGCGCAATATCACAAAAATAATATAAATCTTTGATGGTGTAAATGTAACAGTAAATTTCGGAGAGAAATTGAAGAAAACTCTAAAAATCGGAGAGATCAGGTGTAACGAAATGTGAACTTCTTCAGTTAAAACTTATGTATACAATAACTCTTGTTAATTCATGCGGAACAGGAACTAACTTGAAACTGTTTGTAAAACAGTAAGACTTTTCTGATTCAGCAATTTCATGAAGGTGAGTATTCTTATATTTATCGATAGGTGATGGGTGAACAATTGTTACATTTTACCGCTTTTTGATGGTTCACCGTTCGGTTGAATCATCATCTTCCTTCTTCTAACTTACTATTTATAATATCAGAAGCTCCGCGTCTATGCTTGGTGTAAAAAAAGGAGGAGAGCATCAATTTTATTTTCCAACCAGCCTGGCTGCTGCGCCTTCGGCGCTTCATCCGGCTGGCCTCTCCTTATTTACGTGTTCACCTTCTCAGAAATGTATCCGCATGGCCGAGTGGTCAAAGGCGGCGGTCTCTGCGCAAAGAGCGAAAGTTCGGTTTTGTGCCCGGCCGCCTTTCTTTCTCATTTCTCAAAATTTGCGGACATTGGGACAGATGGACAGACTCCCCATGCGTTTTATATATAAGAATGATAAATGTCATGATAACATCCAGCCGCACTACTGAAACTTTATAATGGCAATAATTTTGAAACTACTTGCCGAGATATAGCTATATTGAAGAATGAAAAATAAAATCCCAGTTAACCAATTACCATAATAAGAAACAGTAATCACGATTTCGCACTTATTAGCAAGTTAATAAATCATTGGATGAAGGCCCGACCGGGCCGGGCCGGGGAATTTCTGCTTCCAACTTTTGAACCAGAATCCCCAAATGGGAAATCACATTTTCAACAAACAAAAATGAACGGGTAAAAAATACAGATTAATCAATCACTGAGAGAGATTTCCCGTGGTTGTAGCTTCTACAATTATTTTACGCACATTGATTTTGTGTGCTTTGATGGAAAAATGCAATCTGGAAAGACAACCAAAACAGAATTTTCAGTAATGATTGCTGACAAATCTAAAAATCAAATGTTGGAACTCACCGATTTTTGTGCGTGCTTCGTTCCTAAAAACACGGAAAAGAAACAGAAAATAACTAATCAATGGGAAGGTTTTTTTGAATGACAGTTTTTGATTCAGTTATGATGTAAGTTGCCTCCCTGACGAAAAAGTACAACAAAAAGTAGAAACATGATTTTTGAAGAGGTATAACCAACAACTAAAGTGATATGTTTCAAGATTTCCATTAATAGGAGAAGAGAAACAGGACAACAGTGTTTCGTTAACCTGGCGCTTAAACGACTCTTGGCAATATGAAAGTAATGATGGCTGTGATGAATGAGGGTGACACCGAATACCGGTTTTAATACCCATCTGAGACTGAACTCTAATAACAATTCAGCTGGCTATCTGTTCTTCGAATAATAACACCCAAACTAGAACAATTTAGTTAACAGATGTACATAATAACTCTCACAATCAGGATGTTCTGTTGAAAAATATGAGCTTGTAAATACAAATATTTTTCTATTGGAAAAAGTCTTCTAAATGTTTTTCAGATTCAGGAAATTCAAATAAACCGTTCTGAAGTTCTTAATTGTTTTTATGGAGCCTTTTGTTTTTAAATCTTTCATAACAAAGAAAAACAATCACATGGTTATACACATTTTGCAAAGCTAACGTACGACCGACCGCGGCATTTTATTGAAAATCTCAAAAAGCCGCGGCCGGCCTAAAAAAGTTTTGTCACCAGTGAAGGTCGAACCCTGGTTGTCAGATTGGTAGCAAAAAGTCAAAATTATATCAAGTCATGTTTTCAGTTAAAACTCTAAAAAGCCGCGGCTTGTTGAAATTTTCAGGAAAAAGCTGCGGCCTCGCGATTTCTGACAGCCTTGACATTTTGTATGTTGTTCATTGAAGTCAAGAGACATGAAGCAGTAAAGATTCAGAAACAAGAAGACCAGATGGTAGACAGAGTAGATATTTTTCAGTTTCAACGCTTCTGGAATTTATTTTTAACAAATTTATTTTTTTAACAATCGCAGAAGTTTCAGTGAAACTAAATCTTTCCGTTTCGACAACCCTGTAAGTTTATAGAAAGTAACCGAAAAAACAGAGAAATCTGCGTTTTTTATATGTTTTCTTGAGGCTGTAACTAGAACATTACAAGGTACAGGAAGTTCAAATTCATGTGGGTGTATTCAGCTTGAAATGGATAGCATTTCGGAAAGACGTATTACATTCTCATATGGCATGGATGCGAATATATTACCATTATTAAACTCCTTCAAAGCTACCTTTCGAGACTTCCAGAAAACAGTATATTTTCAAAAGCAACGTAGTCCGCTTTTAGTTCTTGTGCTTACTACACTTACAATCGTTTTCTCAATCAGAAACCTTACGAACATTATAATTTCAAGGAAAAATTAATGACTACCAAGAATTGAAGTAAAGTCTTCAATGTTTCAGCATGCGGCAAAAATTTGAAAATATAGAACTATTATTGATTGAGTTGTGATTGTTGCTGCTCCATTGTTTTTTAAATTTTCTTGGGTTCGTTCCACAATTATACAGTTTCTGCTTTATGCAATAATATTACTGAGGAAAAGTTCAAATTAATTTGGGCATAGCTTTCATAGAGAGTGAGAACTGATAACTGGGTACACCCAAGATAACCATCAATGGATCTCAAAACTAATAGTAAGCTGTTGAGGGGGATATAACACATTTCTGATTTCTAGTATTGAAAACTATATGTACCGTTCAAGGCGGATTATTTATTCTATCTAGTATTCATATTGTTTTATTCCACAAAATGAATTTTCGTTAATTGAAATGTATGTTTCAAGATTTCAACAAATTATAGGTGAATAACTGACAAATAATACTGTTTTCATTTAATGAATTTATAAATACAAAACAACTATCTTCTTCTGTTAATTGTTTTAGATGTCGATTAGCAATACGCGGTATCTTAGTTTCAGTTTTTAATGTCTGTTTTCCGAGGGTCCGGGGTTCGACGCCAGGCCTGGCAAAACTTTTTTGCATTCCGTTTTTGTCCTTTTGGTACGAATCTAACAATCAGGGTTCCATCCCCACTGGTGGCAAAACTTTTTTGTTTTTTGTTTTTGACATTTTGGTACCAATCTAACAACCGGGGTTCGATCCCCACTGGTGGCAAAACTTTTTTGTTTTTTGTTTTTGACATTTTGGTACCAATCTAACAACCGGGGTTCGATCCCCACTCGTGCCAAAATTTTTTTGCTGTTTTTTATTTCATTTTTGGTTTTTGGTAAAAATCTGAAGACAAAGTTGCTTTTTCGGAGAAGGACTGTTCTGAAAAAAGACACTTGTACTCTAAAAATGTTTTTTTTTCTGAAATGGTTTCAGAATGGTACCAAAAAGCAAGAAATGAAATGAAAAAAGGTTTGACACGAGTGGAGATCGAACCCCGGTTGTCAGATTGGTACCAAAAAGTCAAAAACAAAAAACAAAAAAGTTTTGCCACGAGGTGGGGTCGAACCCTGGTTGTCAGATTTGTATCAAAAAGTCAAAAACAAAAAAAAAAGTTTTGCCACGAGGTGGGGTCGAACCCTGGTTGTCAGATTTGTATCAAAAAGTCAAAAGCATATCAAGTCATGTTTTCAGTTGATATGCTAGAAAGCCGCGGCCGGCCGCGGCTTTTTTGAGATTTTTAAGAAAAAGCCGCGGCCGGCCGCGGCCCTTCACGGCCGGCCGCGATTTTCAACAGCCTTGCTGGTACCAAAAGGCTAAAAATAAAAAACAAAAAAGTTTTGCCAGGCCTGGCGTCGAACCCCGGACCCTCGGAACCATAATATTACCTCTTTTCTAGAGTAAAATTTATACGCGTTTTACCGGTTTCGAAATGTCCGGTTTCGAAATGTCTGGTTTCGAAATGTCCGGTTTCGAGATGTCCCGGAGCCGAATTTATCTATATTTGAAAAACAACGATGCTCGGAAATAACGCTCCGCGCCTTGTTTAATTTACCGAAATTTACCGGTAATTTACCGGTATTTACCGAATTTACCGGTAATTACCGGTAAATTCTCGCCAAATTTACCGGTAAATTACCGGTAAATTCGGTAAATACCGGTAAATTACCGGTAAATTTTCGGTAAAAATTTACCGGTAATCTACCGGTAATTTACCGAAAAGGGCATTTACCGATAATTACTTATCGGTAAGCACACACTGGTCTCGAAACAAAGGCCCCTTTTTTAAATGAAAACTAAATGAAATATAACTTTTATAAGCAAGATTTTGTTGTGAAAAATTTGAATAATCGAACTTTTTCAATAAAAGGTTTTCAGTCACTAGGTCGGTAGTTTTTAGTTTTTCTCCAGTAATTCTTCGGAAAAAATCAGAGTTTTTAAGCAGATTATCAACAACCAATTCGAATAAATTTTTTGAACATAAATATATTTTTATGGAATTCATGAAACCGTCGAATCCTTAAACATTTCAATCAGAGTTTAGCGGAACGCGGTTTTTGAATTTCGGGAGGCGGCCGCCCAGACCATCACCTCGCCACCCTTGAGGTTACAACAAGAAAATCTCAACTTCTCGTTTTGGAGATTGTGCCAGTAGGAACGGTACTCATCTGGTCCATCTGTTCCAAACGACAGTTTGTGGTGTGAAGAATTGTAAATCTGCTTCAGTGAGAACGCTCCTGCTCTTGTTCGACCGAATCATGTGCTTGGGTACAGATGAACACAATTACTCTGAAAAAATTCTCAACCAGAAGACTTTTTTAGGGAAGATTTGGCACCGGAAGCCGTTTTAGGTGGTTGGATGCCAAGAGCCACTCAACATGCAGCCAACTTACAATTTTTTCTGGAAATGTGTGGGAAACGAGGTCAGACTGACTAAAAATGTTTTTTGCAACCATTTCGAAATGAGTTTGTAAGACTTAGACCCAAAAAATAGTTTTTCCAAGTGGAACGATATTTTTGTGGAATCGTCAAAATCGAATTTTTCGATTTTCTCATTTCTGGGTCACGGTGTAGAAATAAAAACACTCGGACCCGAAGGCTGCTTGAATATGAAATATTTTTCATGTGGACACCTTTTCATAAAAATTACCGTGAGCACTGTTTTTCGAAAAAAAAGGGGTGGAACGATACTTTTGTGGAGTAGTGTAGAAATCAGGGGAGATGCAGAGAAAATGGTTGTATTCCGATTACACCGAAATGCTCAAGACACGATAACACTTCTATGTACATTGATTCAAAGCAGAACTAAAGCTGACTCCCCTCGTTAAACTTGGAAATCTTGTAAAACAGGAACACTCTCCTGTTTCCAAAAATTGCATTGAGGTCTCACACATTTCTTGGTTGTGATAACAATTGACGAGAGCGATAACAATTTTGAATTTAATGTTCCTGTGAAATTGAAAATGAAAGAACCAAAGTAAGATATCAATGAAACTAATGACTATATTCTGAGAAATCACGATTTTGAAACAGAAAATGAAAATTGGTGTCCAAACAACTGTAAGATGATATTCTTACTTTTGGTCGATAAAAAGAGGCATTAAGGTGTTAAAAAAATTACAAATTTCATCAATGTTCACTCAAAAAAATCATTACAGCCAGGGAATTTTTTATGGTAGTTTTTTTTTTGAAATTTCAAAACATAGCTTTATTTATGGAAAATAGAAGCAATAACTATTAATGAACTCGAATTTATCTCTCTGTTACGTAAAATTTGAAACAGTAGAAAATATATGAAAACTGGTCACAAATTCTTGAATACAAGATACGAGTTGTTGAGCAATTGAAAAAAAAGCCATATTTCAATAATAATTTTGATCTAAACAACGATAACCCCATTTGCACTCATTAACAAGTTTTAAAGCTAAAATGATCAATAAATGTCATTGACATTATCAGAATTTTTGGAACAGTTTGGATGTTTCGAAACAGAAACCGGATTTTCTGTAAAAAGAATAGTGTCAACAGAACATTATTTATTGTATCAATTTGGAAGTGACGAAAACTAGAAGAGCAACTCTGAAAAATGGAAAAAGTTGGGTATCTGAAATTTTAACAGTCCACTTTCTGAGAACTATTGAAACTTATTGTAGAGATCAGAGGAGGCGTTGTTTTTTGTTAACAATGTTCAGTAATCGTATTAGAATGCACGAATTTATACAATTCGAGAAAGCAAGCGAAACCGACATTTATTTGACCGCAGTTACTTAGAACTGTTCTTGAAACAGTTCTAAGTAAATTTTTCTGTTCTACGAGGCAAATTTGCAAATATTGGGGAAAATTAACCAATACTTCCTCCGAATCGATAGAGAACTGGAAGTACTGTCCGTCTTGACTACGTAGAATATGAGAAATTTGAAAAGAGTAAGGATTCTCTTGACTTCAGAAACAAAACGTGAGTATTGTAATTTTAGTTGATATGAAGGACCCTGGTTTTGTTTAAAATTTGCACTTTTTGAAAGATTTAAGAAAACATTTGTTGAGAACAGAAAATTGAAGAAACAACCAGTGAATCAATATTAAAAGTTGATGCAGCTGAAAATTCTATAAACAATGGTGAATTTTCCGGAATTCATGTAATTTTGATCCCTGGTAAAATTATCTTTCAGACTGAACAACCGGCCTTCCACAGCAAAACTCGAGAAATTCTAGAACTTTTGAGACTCACATTCTACAAAAAACTACATAAAAATTACAGTATCACTAGACAAGTTATCCATTACTTCAAACACATAAGCGATCACAATTTGTAATTCCAGATTCTATCAGAAAAAAGTCTAAGTATTGAAGATGAAAGCGATGAACCTTTCTTAATGTTCTGAAACTGAAATAAAACACTTGAAAGCTTGCTATTCACCTATTAATGAAAAATTACAAAAAGGAGTGAGATAATATTATCATTAAAGAGCGCTTACAATGTTTTAAGTTAAAAATAGACATCAAATCAGAACAAGTGTCAAAGCAACTATGGAACTTTGTTGAATTGACACTTTTACCTGTTTCTTATGGTAACTGATTGCAAGAAAATATTCATGTTTTTAAAATTTCTGAAACAATTTGGAAGTTTCAAAACGGAACATGTTATCAATGAAAACGAATAAACAAATGGAGTTTCTGAAATAGGAAAAAGTCGAAATGGTTTTCATTATGTAACACACAGGAGACATGTGGTGTACCAGATATCAGAGTTTTTTTGAATGAATGTTTCAGAAAAAAGAGCACTTCTCAATGTTGAGTAATTTTTATGACGTTTCTGAAATCATAAATCTTTAAAAAATTCGAAATGTTTCGAAATGAAAAAAATTTTGCTTACATTTTGTAAGCAAAATGTAAGCAAAACAATATAACTTTTTGTCATAAAATAGAAACAGACACTTTTGTTTGTTTCCCAAAAAAGCTCAACATTTTATTTGGGGTGGAGTCATGTTACTTTGACATGGCGACAAACTCAATTACAATTTTTTCAATTTGCTCAATCATTGTAAAATTTTGATACGAAGTTCGTTCGGCTACTTTTCAAGCCGATTCAGGTCAGCTTTTGTTTCAGAACCCCTATTAAAAATAGGTTTTGAAAATTTGACAGTCCGTCGAAGCAATTGATAATCAGTGATTTTTTCGTATGGTTGGTCATAAAAAGTGTCAATTTACGAGATTTCATGAGAATCACTTGCCTGTCTCGAAACTTCCTGAATATTGCTTTTGAAAATCAACTATTTGAAGTTTGGTGACACATGCAATGTGACTTATGCAGTTAAAAAACAATTTTTGAAGCGAAAATCTCGAAAATTGTTCTGTTTCCGCATCGCCACAATAATGGATTTAATTTTTGAAATTTTGATACTTTCAATAAAAATGCGATTTTCCTTACCTTCAAGAAAATGCCAAAAAAGAGTATTATCTGTTTCGAAACTCCCAGAAAACTTGTAAATTCTTCAGAAAATGTTTGATAGTTGAAATTTAGAAACTACAAACTCTTCAGGCTCAGAAAACATAGTAGAATTGACTTGACCGTGTTGAGCTTGAACTATTCGTGAAAGAGTATTGTCTCTTTTTCTGATTCAACAACTTTGTAAAGGTGAGTATTTTTTAATATTGTCGATATATGATTTTTGTGATGAATCACCATGAATCACCATTCGTCGGCTCCCACAGTTCAATGTATCAATCAAAAAACATATTGTGTATCTGTTTGAGGTTTAATTAAATTCTTCCCCCTCCTCCACATCGCCCCCGCTGTTAAACTCAATATATAAAGGAGGCTCTTTGAGCCTCCTTGCAGTTTCTTTATCATGATGGAATGTTTATTTCCTATTTTTCTTATTTTTATTATATTTTTTCTTTATATGTATTCTTATTTTATTCTTGTAATAAACTGGTTTAATTACCCAAGTTTGAGGTGTTTCCTGTAATTGAAAGAGCACGTCCCCACTGAGCAACTAATCAGCGCATGGTGCATCGACCGGGAACTTGGATCCTGGCCACTGGATTGTATTCCATGCATCGGAAAATTTCCATTTTGTCCGATGATCTTGGTTTGGCATAAATCCTGTAGAAAAGGTATCCTGAGCTCAAGTAGAAACATCCGCATCCAGCTCCTCCACATGACTCCACACATCCAGAGTCAAATTACCAGATCAAAGCCAATGCACAGTCTTCATGCTATCAACCGTATTCGTGATTCTAATCTCTCGCATGTGTTTGAATTGTGATTTGCTTTGCATGACGACAAACAGTCCTATCTGGAATCCAACTAAACAATTATCTGAACAGTTTTCAGAGATGAGTCAATTCGATGACGGACAGCAACCATTCGAGAGAGTCGTCAACAAATTGGTCTCGAAACCGGTAGAATTCAAGGAAAAGTTCAGAATCCAGAAAAATGCGGTCGAGGAAGCCATTTTCCAAAAAAGCAGGATTGTCGATCAGCTCAGGAGAAAGAAAGTCACTCGAATATCTGGAACAGGACGTGGAGCGAGAGAGAGTCGAGTTTTCGAGCTTGCTCAAAGTGGGATGGAAAGCTGTTCAGCAGGTTTCAGAAGCAGTGGAACTGAAGATCGAGGAGATTCAAGAAACGTCTGAAGCTGTGGAGAAAAAGATTGATGATGTTCAAAACAACATCAAAAAAGGATTCAAAAATGAAGAGTTCTTCGAAAGAATGGCAAGACTGCTCGAATACAGATTAAGACGAGTAGAAGAAATTCAGAAGGCGGGAGCCTCTGCGAGCACAGACAATCAAGTCAGAATCGTCTTCAAAGAAACTGGAACGTCACCATGCCAATTGGACAGATCGCCGGACAGAAGAAGATCACCGTCACCAGTCAGAAGAAGATCTCCGTCACCAGTCAGAGTCAGAAGTCCGTCACCTCAGCCTACACACAATCGACGCCAACACTCTCCACATGAAGAAAGAAACCGCCATCCGGGATCTCAACAAGGAACCGGAAGTAGCATCCCAGTGAGATGCGTTTTCTGTCTGGAGGAGCACCTCAGCGACACATGCAGAAGATACTGGACAACAGAAGCTCGACGGGACAGATTGCACCAGCGATCAAGATGCACCAGATGCCTCCGTCCTCATCCCAATGCACCAAACCACAGATGCCCCCCAGTCAAGCAGTGCTACTACTGCAACAGCAGCGGCAGACACCACAGAAGTGTCTGCATCAGTCAGTTTCAGTTAACTTCAGTTGATTGTTTTAGTTGGTTTTATTATATTTTTTCTTTATATGTATTCTTATTTTATTCTTGTAATAAACTGGTTTAATTACCCAAGTTTGAGGTGTTTCCTGTAATTGAAAGAGCACGTCCCCACTGAGCAACTAATCAGCGCAATTTTCAATAAATAAAATTTGATCAACATTTATTTAAAACGAAGAATTGAACTATGAACCAGAAATTTATGTTAAAAAGTTGATGGAACTGACTGAAAACATAATTGCAGGCCGGTAAACTGAAAATTGAGATACTATTGGAATATCACTTGGAGCTTGCTGGAGATCAGGGACGAGCGGCAACGCAAAATTTCGGCAACCCGACAATCCGGTAATTGCCGATTTCAAAAATCGGCAATTTTCGGCAACTTTCGGCAACATGTAATAATAAGGATTTTTCATAAATCGGGAGAGAAAAATAGCACAAAGAGCGCTTCATTTTTCCAGTGACATTTTTTTTCATTTTTCCAGTGACATTCAAAAAAATGAGAGTATTTTCCCTTTTTATCGAAAAATATTTCAAAAATTCTTTTAGAAGAGCAAGAAATATAAAAGCTGAAAACGGTAATTTTGAAGGCGCATGTACGGAAAACTTTCCAAGTCTCGGAGCGGAATCGAGAAAGCAAGAATTTTCGATTTTTGTATTATTTTTGTCGAATTCAGCTTGAAAATTGAATAGATTTAGAAAAAATCATTGCCGAAAAAAAGTCGAGAACCCGGCAACGGCAACGCATTGAAAAAAGTCGGCAATTGAAAAAAGTCGGCACGCGGCAACGGCATTGCCGCTCGTCCCTACTGGAGATATCTGCGCCTCCCAATACTGGAATTTTTTTTTGTCAGAGCAGTATTTGTGTCTCCATGTCCTCCACTCCACTTTGTTATAGTTTGTCAGACTTATGTCTCTCCTTTTTTTGACTTTTTCGAGAAAAGAAGAAAGCATACTCTTTGAAAGTTTCAATCATTCTCTGTGACCATCAAAATTTCGACAATTAAACAGATGTTTAATGGGGGTTCTGAAACAGTACACTTCTGATAATTCAGCTTTAGAAGAGTACGTAGAGAATAACGTAGAGATCAGAAGAGACGCAGAGAAATTGGTGTTTTCAGTCATATTCAGATCTTGTAGATATTGTATTAGAGTTTGTTTTTTGAGTGATTTTTTTAATGGTAGAACTATTATAATTGGACAGGTATCAGAAAATGTTCATAAAACAGTATCACTTTTCTGTTTCACGAAATTAATTATTACACTGCAAACATAACTTCTCGATGAACGCCACATGAATGGGAGACAGTTTTGAACTAATTCCGAGGTTTAAGAAAAGAAACGTTTTGATTTTTTTATCGGCAAATTAAGTGGTACTGAACTAATTTTAAAGCATTACAATTACGATATTACTGAAAGAGTATAGTTTTTTTGTTTTTTCAACAACAAGATTAGTATTCACGTATTTTTCGATAAATCACTGGAAAGGGTTTACTCCGTCATCTCATGAGAAAAGTTTCAACTTTTTTCGACTGCTCGTAAACGAAATGCTGGGTACTGGACAATCTGAAATCTCGTTACCCAAATGAGCATGATTTCATTTAATACTACTAAAATGAATAACATGTTTGAAATTGTATTAAATGTGGAAAGAAGACAATTCATGGACGGTTTAATTGAAAAAATTGATTTAACTGGACTACTCATTTAAAATAAAACTACTTCAAAAGAGGAAATGTAATCAAATTTCAAATCAAATTTTATGGTGTTTCTGAAACCGTTTGTTTCAAAAAAGTGTTGAAATCTCTCTAATGCAAGTATTATTTTTGTAATTTTCTCATTTTGTCACGATACTTGTGATCGTGTTCAATAAATAAATCAAAAAATGTTGATTCCAACAAAATATATACATAACAATTGTTTGGATGTTACTGTGAAAGACGCTTTGGCTATAACTGTTTCTGTTAGCAACCTGAAATCGAGTGAAATTCCGAGAGGTAGCCAACATGTGCGCGCGGTTAGTTTTTAGTACTTACCCCGATCTGTGTTGCAATAAAGTACTGCGATTGAAGGGAATGGTCAATTCGAAATGATTGCACTCGGGAAAACATAAGCAACGTGATTTTTAGAACTACTGAAAGTTTAGAAACATAAAATTTTACTCGATAGAACCAGTTACCGGGACGTTAATATTGAGAACAAATAAAAATGTAGGGGCCCTCGAATATGGTGACTAAATGGTCTAAAATACCGTTTTAGACTGAATTGTCAGAAATTGTCTGCTTCAGAAACCTCATTAAAATTTGATTTGAGTTTGAAATTTTGATAATTTTTGTATTTTTCTAACGTATGCTTTGGCAACTAGAACTAACATTGAAGGATTTTTCTGAGAACTGCATTTCAGATAAACAGATCTCCCTAAATATTCTATTGTCATCGAAAAGATATGTTTGCATCTCAATAATCACCCTCTCAAAATAGAAATATGTTACAGTTTCATACTGTAGAAATATCTGCAAAAATTAAAATACCTGACTACACAACAACTTCAAGGCCCAAAACTGACTGAGAACAACAATTGATCGCTATGTTTCAATACTTTTATGAAACAGAACTGTAAGAGATCTACTTCTTTGAAAACTATTTTTAATTCTTTCCCATTTCAGAAACTTTATTTGTTTTTACCGGTTCCTAATTTACAATGTTTCCAAATAAAAAATGAATTCAAAAACTTTAAACGAATCTTTCTTTTCAATTTCATGCTATCTCGCAAGTGACGTGTTCAAACCTTCGTTGTTTTTTTTTTTAGAAATTCCTTTCCTTATGATCAAATAAACACACCTCAAACAAGAGCAAACATGAACTTGAAAAGTTTTTTCTGCTCCCACAACTTCATACGGATGAGTACCCTCATATTTTCGGTAGTCCAAGATTTACTTTTAACAATCACTCATTCAAAATGGACAAAAATTTATTGGAAAAACTCGGAAATTATTTGTTTCTTGCTACAATCATATTTGAAATTGCAAGGGAACTGGAGAATTGGAATATAGTAAATTTCTACCTCAATCTTCACAAGTTTTTGAAAGTCTCGAACACTGACACATAAGGCCGGAGGTTCGGCCCGCCAGAGAGCAGTCTTCTTCATCTTTGAACAGTGTATTGGTGAAGAATTAAAAAGATATTTGCGCTTTGGAGTAAAAAGTAACTTTCAGGGTAAATTGAATGCACTTTTCGGTAATGAAACAGTGATTTTGGGGGGGGGGGGGTTGTTTGAGAAACGGATAAAAATGTTGTAGAGATCAGAAAGCATTGTTTGTTTAGTTACGCTTCCATTAATTAACTATCAATAGGCATTCTTCATAACACCAGGAATGAGACCGATTCTCCAGACTTGGAAAACTTGGGAGGTCAACTGTTTCTAAACGTTTCGAAACAGAAAATTTTCTCTAATGGATTCTGAGAAAATGATGTGCACTTTTTCGAAACCATATATCATGTGAACGGATCGTTATGTTAGCAAACTGACAACATATTTTTGAGATTAAAAACCGGTTTAAACCGGAAAATTTGAGTTAAAAAATATCCTTCTTCAGTATTAAAAAGGCAATTGTACTATTATAAAAGCATTGGAGAATATAAAAACTGCAAGAATAAATAAACTTTTTGAAACAGTGAAAATGTGGAAAGAAACAACCCAACATGATTTATTCGAGTTGAGCAATTAATGCACAGTATGCAAATGAGAGAATCTTCTGATGAAAAAGTAAAAATTGCTTCAAATGTAATGTAGTAACCAGGAGACGCAATTCGTTCAGTGCGCAATATCACAAAAATAATATAATTCTTTGTTGGTGTAAATGTAACAGTAAACTTCGGAAAGAAATTGAAGAAAACCATACTTGCAAATTTACGGCCCGGGCCGGACCGGTAGAGAATTTTCAAGGAGGCCCGGCTTCAAAAAAGGTATCTATTTTTTACTGAATTTTTTGAATTTTTTGAAATTTCCCATTAAAAATTTCAATTTTTTGATGCATAACTAGCTTTTGATTGAACTCTGAAGTATAGTCAAAAATTCGACATTTTTGGGAAAAAATTCAAAATTTCGTTCAAAATTTCAGTTCAAATTTTTTCAGGGGCTGGGCCTCGGGCCAGGCCGGGCCGTGGAAATTCTCGTCACGGCCCGGCCCGTTTGCAAGAAAACTCTAAAACCCGTAGAGATCAGGTGTAACGAAATGTGAACTTCTTCAGTTATAACTTATGTATACATTAACTCTTGTTAATTCATGCGGAACAGGAACTAACTTGAAACTGTTTGTAAAACAGTAAAATTTTTCTGATTCAGCAATTTCATGAAGGTGAGTATTCTTATATTTATCGATAGGTGATGTAATTTTGTAGAAAAATACAATTTTCTGCAATTTTGTAGAAAAATCGCGATTTACAGCAAGAAAGTGTACCTTACTTTATGCTATGCGGCTCAACCAAGAAGAAATCATGCAGAGACAGTCAATAAAGTTGAAAAAGAGTCTAACTTTCGAGAGAACATCCAAAATATCCTTTTTATGAAAAGTTTGGGTTTTTGCGTGACTGTAGTGTTGTAGAAAGTCAAATGAAGTGAAAAGGCATACAGAAATGTTTGGTCTTTTGAAAAAAGTTGTATCGTTTTTCGGTCTTTACTTAAAGTTTTTTTAATAGTCAAATCAAATTAAATCCAGCGAAAATCGCGGCGCAGCCGCAAATTTTCTGTTGGTTCGGGACTATATGGCCAAAGGCCACTTGTATAACTACGTCTTTAGAAGGTATAACAACAAGGACAAACTTCTGAATAGACTCATAATGGAGATGGGTTACTACAACCGCGCCCAAGCTACTCTTGTTCCCAACGATTTCGACGAGCTGCAGCCTGCTGAAGACAGTGATTACAGCGATGATGATAACGATGAAGACAATGATGATAATGAAGATGTTGAGGATGATGAAGATGATGATGAAAATGATGATGACAATCAGAATGACATTTGTGGAGTGGAGGATGATTATGATAATGTCAAGCAGAATTGTAGAGCGGACAATTATTACACGTTTCAGATCAAAGAACAATGCGACGTACAAAATAGATAAGTAAAATGAGAAAATGTAGAAAAAACAAAGAAAACCAAAAAAATTGGAAAAGCCTATGAAAAAAATGCATACTGGAGGGACGGTAGTCATTTCTGACCATTTTGGGGTTTTCTTAGTACAAGTAAATAGAACTTGTCGAAAACCCCCGTTTATTCTCAAAACCCCCGTTTATTCTGAAAACCCCTTTGTGTGCTTTGATGGAAAAATGCAATCTGGAAAGACAACTAAAACAGAATTTTCAGTAATGTTATTTGATCTATGGTTGCTGAGAAAAATAAAAACAAATACATGAGCGTCCGATTTCTGAATATACTTTGTTCTTAAAAACACGGATAAGGAACAGAAAATAACTAATCAATGGGAAGGTTTTTTGAATGACAGTATTTTGATTCAGTTCTGATGGAAGTTGCCTTTCTGACGAAAAAGTAAAATAAAAAGTAGAAACATGATTTTTGAAGAGGGTAAAAACCAACAACTGAAGTGATTTGTTTCAGGATTTCCATAAATAATAGAAAAGAAACAGGACAACAGTGCTGCAAGTATTTGGGTTTCCGCTGTTTTCATTTAGTTACCGAAAGTGGCCCTGTGATAATTGAGGGTGCCACCCAAATCCTGGTTTCAATTCCATTATTTTGAGTTCTCCACTAAAATCACAATTTAGTTGAATAACTATTCTTGAAATAACTGAACTATAAAATTTTAGTTGACAAATTGAAAATCAGGTGTACTTTCTGGTTTCTCTGTTGAAAAATATGAGCTTCTGAATACAAATATTTTTCTACTGCAAAAAGGTCTTCTAAATGTTTTTCAGATTCAAGAAATTCAAATAAGTCGTTCTGAAGATTTTAATTGTTTCCTTCGAGACTTGGTTTTTAAAATAACAAAGAAAAACAAACACATGGTTACACACATTTTGCAAAGCTGTCGTACGACCGGCCGCGGCATTTTCTTGAAAATCTCAAAAAGTGGCGGCCGGCCCAAAAAAGTTTTGGCACCAGTGAAGGTCGAACCCTGGGGGTCAGATTGGTACCAAAAAGTCAAAATTATATGTATCAAGTCATGTTTTCAGTTAAAACTCTAGAAAGCCGCGGCTTGTTGAAATTTTCAGGAAAAAGCCGCGGACGGCCGCGGCCTCGCGATTTCTGACAGCCTTGGTATTTTGTATGTTGTTACTGCATCATTGAAGTCAAGAGACATGAAGCAGTAAACATTCAGAAGCAAGAAGACCAGATGGTAGACAGAGTAGATATTTTTCAGTTTCAACGCTTCTGGAATTTATTTTTAACAAATTTATTTTTTTGACAATCGCAGAAGTTTCAATGAAACTAAATCTTTCCGTTTTGACAATTCTGTAAGTTTATAGAAAGAAACCGAAAAAACAGTGAAATCTGGGTTTTTTATATGTTTTCTTGAGGCTGTAACTAGAACATTACAAGGTACAGGAAGTTCAAATTCATGTAGGTGTATTCAGTTTGAAATGGATAGCATTTCGGAAAGACGTATTAAATTCTCATATGGCATGGATGCGAATATATTACCATTATTAAACTCCTTCAAAGCTACCTTATGAGACATCCAGAAAAGTGTATATTTTCAAACGCAACGTAGTCCGCTTTTAGTTCTTGTGCTCACTACACTATTAATCGCTTTCCCAATCAGAAACCTTACGAACATTATAATTTCAAGGAAAAATTAATAACTACCAAGAATTGAAGTAAAGTCTTCAATGTTTCAGCATGCGGTAAAAATTTGGAAATATAGAACTCCTGTTGATTGAGTTGTGATTGCTGCTGTTCCATTGCTTTTTTTTCAATTCTCTTGGGTTCGTTCCACAATTATACAGTTTCTGCTTTTTGCAATAATATTACTGAAGAAAAGTTCAAATTAATTTGGGCATAGCTTTCATAGCGAGTGAGAACTCATAACTGGGCACACCCAAGATAACCATCAATCAATGGATCTCAAAACTGATAAAAATGATAAAAATGAAAATAATCCAATGTTGCTGAGATATTTCAAGAAAGATCCTTTTAAATTTTCGTTGATTTTTTGTTTAGTGGGGAATTACAATTGTTGTAAAATTGAGTTCAATATGGAACGTTACGAACTAAAAAATACCTAATGAACAACTGTTATCATTAATATGAAACAGAAGAGCTTGCTTTGTTTTTAGCTAAACGCAATAGAATGAGCATAAACAGGTTAGAAAGTGTCTAGATGATACTGTGAGCTTTAATTCAAACATCATAACATTGGCACACCTTTCGGCAGACATATTTTCAAGTTGATTAGTTCATATCGTCGACATATTCTTCCTTTACAAATTTTCACACAGATATTCCTGATTTGAAAAGGAGAAGTTTTATATCTAGTGAGCAAAAAACTGAAACACACAGAAATTGAATTAAAAATCACTTCTACCGTTTCGATTTAACAATAATCCATGACAATTTTACTGACTTTAATTCGGAAAGGACGTTTTTTTCTAATTTATTTTCCCAGTTTAAAAATAGAAACAAATAAAATGCTACTGCTTGGTGTTCGCTTTTAGAACTCGGGAAAATAGAACTGTAACAAAACACAAGTCTAGTTCTAACACTTCTAAAAATAAAAAAATGCAAACGCGCTCCATTCGAACAGGAGTTCTATTTTTCCGAGTTCTATAAGCGAATACCCGCTACACAATACCAACTAAGTTTTTTAAAGCTGTCACACAATAAAATTTCGACAATGAAACAGCAGACTGAATCAAAGTGACAACAAAGTTGGAACGGTTTATGTCGAAATTTTCTGTTTCACAATAATAACAAAATTATTATGCTAAAAAATAAATAGTTTGATCACGATGTTAAGAATGAGCAAAATTGGAAGGAAACAAGTGTAAACGCAATTTCAACTGTTTTCAGATTACTTCGAAACTGAAATTTGAATAAACAATATTTCCCATACTTGTCAACCGGGCCGAAACGGGCCGACACGGGCCGGCGCGTAACTCGCGTCAAAATGAATATTATGCGCTGAAAAATATACCAAACTGTAGATCTCAACGAGTTCTATGTCCGTGACCTAGGATGGCTATTCGTTAATATGTCGCGGGCCGGGAAAATGTGTAAAAATGCGAAAATGGCCAAAAAAGCCATTCTAGCCCGGCCCGCGGCATATTAACGAATAGTCATCCGGCCCGTAGTAGGTCACGGACATAAAACTCGTCGAGATCTACATTTTGGTATATTTTCAGCTCATAATATTCATTCTGACGCGAGTTACGCGCCGGCCCGTGTCGGCCCGTTTCGGCCCGGTTTGCAAGTATGGACAAGACAACACCTGGCTCTTAACAACGTTTAAAAATTACTGTTTCAAAGAGTTGTTATTATTATTATTCAAAAGTTTATCTACTGCTCAGTCCTTTCTTTTCTTTTAAAAACGTGAAATATGGAAGAATTCTATTTTTTTACACTTCAAGACTATGAAAGTTATTAAAATAAGATTTTGAACACGAGGCACTTTTTCTTTATTTCTGTTTCAAGCTCAGCATTTTTTTAATGGAATACACTTGAACGTGTTCAACTTGAAGAAAAATGCAAAAATTGTTACCCCAACTATTTCTACTGGGTTCACGACACATTTCATGAATCTCTTGTTGTTGTTATGGACCTGGTACTCCATTTTATTAAATTGCTACAGGTGACTAGACCCTTTTCTCCAAAACAGCGGAAGAAAGGAGCAGGTGTACATATACATAATATGCTCTGCCTGCGTCACCTCCAGAAACATTTTCTCTTTATTTTCGTATTTTCTCCCTGCGTCTCCATTTCTATCTTCCACCCGTGTGCTCAGTGAATTCAGCATCATAACCTATATCTAGGCTGGCTTCTGGTTGCCGCGCCGAACAATTTCTTCATATTTTTATTGAATCCTTGACTATGATTGGAGCTCTGATAGTTGTTATTCTGGAATACGGTTTTTCTTGTATCCCTTAACCCCTTTCTCTCCCTGGAGGACTCAATATATTAGATACAACAATGGTTATCACAATGGCTTATCGGATATCTCAATATTATTACAATGCTGGACACAAATTATTCAATGTCGGTTCAATGTGATGGCTCCCGGAATTTGGCATTTTACAACTTTCAAATGCTAAGTATATCTTTCCTTTCGGTTACGTCTCCAATTGATATTGAATAAATATATTCCATTTGTCGACGAAGTCGTCAACGACGTCGATACAGAAGGAGGATGTTTGTACCGATGACACATCATCACTTTCTTTAGTTATGTTTATATTGCTATTCATATATGTACAAATGTTTATATTAAAATGATATTTATGTTTTTATTTGAGTAGTATAGAAACCACAAAAAAACATTATATAATAAAAACTCGATTTCTAAAAGTTTCACATATAAATAAATAAATAAACATGTTCGCTTATCAACCAGGAATTAGAGCTGTGCCAAGAACAAATAGTGATTATGAAACAGTAAGGGATCAGATATAAAAACCCAATGTTCATTTTAAAAACATCGGTTTCACAATGTAAATAAAACGAACGTATTTCCTTGCTAATTAATGTCGATGTTTGGCTAGGATCAACAAAGATTAACGATTTAAACCAATCAATTTTTAATAGAAACTGTGGCGAAAAAAAACGAGTGTAAACTCAATATGTTATGTTTTTATCGACATCTTGAAACTGTGTTTCATTGCTGTTTCAGTATTTTAGGAAATGGTTTTTTGCTCACTCAATTTTGCTGGAACGGTTGCAAGATGATTCTCAAATAGACAGGAACACAAGCAGGACGAAAGAAAAATGCAGATACCATACAGATATCAAAGATATCATACAGATACCAAATATCTCAGCACAGGATGAAGACATACAATTTATGAATAGTTGAAGCTGCAAATATGTATAGTGCCTCAAGTGAATTTTCGGATTATTCTGTTCCATGAACTTCATAACTCCGTCAGTTAATTATGTCGCCAATTGTCCGGATGTAATTGCTAAAAAGCAAAACTATTTTACAGGAAATCAAGCAACAATAGAGACACTACTTCATTGATTTTCAATATTCTTCAATGCTTCAATCGGCGTCTCCTCAGTAGGCAGCACCTACGAGTTGAAGTCATCCTTGAATTCAAATACTCAACTGATCCCAGAGGTTTGAACTAGAAGTCATTCAAGTTCGTACACAAAATCAGTTAAGAATTATATACAGGAATTATGTGCTCAACGAAACAGGAACCATTAATTACTGTTTCCCAGCATCAACTTTTTTCGGATATTTTTCTGGAACTAATTTCAATGTCCTACAAAAGAGTCTGATACAAGGAACATTACTTTCTACGAACAAATTACAAATTTCCTAAATTATAGAAAAACGTTCTAAAATGCAATAATATTCTATATCATTTCGTAAAATACAAATTAATGCAGCAGAGTAGGTATTTCATTCTACAAGTGATCTGAAACTATGAAAATTAGTCTTGTTTGCATCGACAAATATATTCACTTCGGTGTTTACCTAGAAGTTGCAACCGTGATAGTAGCTAGATATTTGGCAAATAAAATATATATGAATATGGAAGTAGAAAACTGTTGTAAAAGTTGTTATCAACTTTTGAGTAACTTGATTCATTCAAGAGCATGTACAACACATTAGCTAGGAAATCAGGAAATCATAAAATTCATGAAATTTGAGAATATTCACTCCTGTTTCAAAAATTAATTTACAATCTTGACTGAAATATTTTTCTTATTCGATCCGTATTTTATGTACATATTGATGTGTGCGTGATTTATTTGAAAAACATTAAAAAACAAAGCATTTTTTTAAAATCTACATCAATTTATTTGTTAAAACTTGTTATTTTTCCTCATGACAAAAAGATTCCATAATGCGTTAAAAACGGTACAAAATATGAGCAAAATGAAGAAGAATTCTACACTCTTTGGCTGGAAAAACTACCAAACTGAATTCAGTATTCGAAACCCATTCGAAACATCATCTGCTGAAATTTTTTTCAAATTTTTTTTTTGATTTCAACCGGACACTACTAATGAAAAAGAGAGAAAACAAACCAGCCAAATAAGATATATGAAAACGAAAATGTTAGTTACCCGGTGATGACAACAACAGAGTTCTAGAAACGGGAAATTCGGCAATTATTTTTATCCTTATTTCTTAAATTTCAAATGTTTTATTCTGCATTGTCTATTAATACTTTGTTACTATTAATACTTTGTTACTATTAATACTTTGTTCAAACTGTAGTAAATAACCTAAACTGACTTGAATAGTTGTTTCTAACTAGTGAAGGTCACCGAGTCAGTGTGGAGATAAGGGTCGTGACAGATAAAAAAGAGAAATTTTAAAATCCAAAAAAAAACTTGGTGACCGGACGGAATTGAACCAAAAACTGGTTGTGCATTGACCATCTCTGCAACTTTGACCTTGTTTTTCTCGAATACCAGGCCTCGAGGGCAAAAACTTAATATATGATTAGAATCAGCGTTTTCTAAGCTTCCCAATGATATAGGTCACGACTCATATCTCCACACTCACTCGGTTACCTTCCCTAGTAAGTCCATTGGGTTGAACCTTATTTAACAAATCCTGTTTCAGTCGCTTGCCATTTGATAGCCCTGTTGCACATTTTTTGGTACCACAAGAATTATCCCTTCATATTTTTTTAAATATCCAAGCAGCTTAATGAAATGAATTTAAAACGTTGTTTGAAACTCAAATTTCTTCTGATATAATATTTTTCTTACCGTATTCCCTCTCATTGAAACGCACGCGCTTCTAATTTCCAAAGTGTTCTCCGAGTTGCGTTTTTAAAAGAGGTTCTATTTTTCGACATAAAATGTTCTGAGTAACATTCTAAACACGATAACATACATTTCATCAATGACTGAAACTGTGAATATAATAACTCAATTGGATTTTTGGACTTTTCTGTTTCATGAACTTTATATCTTCGTCTGGCAGTTATGCGTCCAATGGATAGAATATACGGCGAACTCCAATTTTTAACTTACAAACTTACAAATATACTCATTTACTCTAAACTTACAAATGCATGGGGTTTTCTTGTAAGAGCTTGCCGTCGATATATGAGGACTAACGAGTGCAAACGAAACTTCTTCGGGTTTTATCGACACTTTGAAACTGTCGTTTCTAGGAATTTGATATTATGAACTGTTTTAAGGAACTCACTTACCCAAGTCCGGATAGTATGACACTATAACTTCCAATTTATAGTCTCAGGTTGATCCTTTGTGTATCTGTCTAAACACGGTGATATATGTTATGAAGAAGAGGGGAGATCAATGAGGAAACCCTATTGAAATTTAAAAACCTTTCAAGGTTTTATTGTTATAAGAAAGAGAAAATTTATTTGAACATGAAAACAATAACACTTTATTGATTTTCAATATTCTCCAATTCTTTCACCGGTGTTTTTCCTTCTGTAGCCAGCATTTATGGGTTGAAGTCCCCCTTTGAATTCAAATACCAAGGTTGCTGATTTTGGGAACTGAAAAAAAAATAATTGTATACGGCCGTTATTAACGAACTCATTTAATCCAAATTGAATAAAACAACAGTTTGGAACCGTTTCTCCATGGAAACACAAATAGAGCCAAGACAGTATATCAAGATTGGTGGACTGAGATGAAGAAGACACTGAAGTGATTTGATCGATAGATTGAGAAATTAACAACGTGAAGTGGAACATAGTTCTTGAGTTTATTCCAAAATTTTTTTGGAAACATTTAAAAAATAAGGAAAATCGGAAACCGAAAGTCAGAAAAATTACCGGTTTCAACTTGGCAATATATTTTCCCAGTCTAGTAGAGTGATATTAGTTGTGGCATTTTCGGCTCAATTCCTGTTCAAATGTCTTTTGTAAACTCGAACGTCCCTTGAAAAGCTAAGACGTCCCAAAATACATTTAAACCTTCTCTGGGTCAGAAAATCAATATTTATCCTCCTGTTTCCTTAGCTCTTTCCTAGGTGTCCTTATTTCTTACTCATTCAATTCCAAGCAGTCCCTCTTTTATTTACCCTGTTTACCGTTTGAGATGGTTCATAGTTTTCATTGTTTCCTTCCCCAAGCACCAGAACCCTCTCTTATATGTACTCTATGAATGGACCTGTACGCTGTCATTACCCGCTCTAATATTCCCTCAGGCTCTTTTCTTCATCTCCTTTTCCTTGTATTAGACAGTCCTGCCTGCTTGTTTGCATGTTCTCGTCTTCTCGCACTCTCTGTGACATTTAATGTGACGTGACGCCCTCCTTCTCTCCATCTGTCTTCCTCATTTTCCTTACTTTAGCCCACCACAGAATATCCCGTTACACCTCTTCTTTTTATTGATTTTCCGCTGTCCTCCTTATTAATATTCCTCAATTTTTTGCATTTAAACAACAATTCGTTTCCAGAAATTCTCCTCTGACCGACATGGAACAAAAGGAACTAGTAGCTGACGCTCCAGCGACTCCGGGTTTTCCAAGTCCCCAAAAATCAGGTGACTGCATCATGCTGTCATCGGATGACGAAGATGAGCCTCGTGTGGTTAAGATCATTCCAAAATCCATCACGTTGTCTGATGACGAAGACGAGGTTCGTGTAGTTGAGGTGGTTCCAAGAATCATTACGTTGTCGTCTGATGAAGAAGGTAAGCGGTGTCCTAGATCGATTCATCCAGAAAATGTTTTTTACAGATGTCATTGAGTTGTCATCGGATGAGAAGGAGGAGGTTGAAGACAAGAAGAAGTCCACCAAGAAATCAGGAACAAAATCGAAAGAGAAGAAGCCGAAGAATAAGAAGTCAAGCGGCAAGGAGGATCAAAAATGAATTGTTCCAACTGTATTTTGCTGTTTCTGAGTTTTCTTATCTATGTATCTGTATTTCATCATCGTTGTTATTAATCTAGGTATGAAAAGTATTTCACAACTTCAGTTGAGCTGTCCCTATAAACGGTACCAGATATTTTTGTCATGAGGTAAAGTACTTCTCTCGTGGGACTTGAAGTATCTCATGTTGAATTTTAAGTGTTCTATGTTGTTTCCCATCTGAATGAATTTTATTTTGTGTTTTCGCAGAGCTATGTCAACTATCAATGAAATGTATCTTATGTTGACTGTTATCTTTTTCGTCTGTGTTTTTCACTACCAGAAGTTTCAGATGAAATAGTGGTCGTGAGAACGTCATTTTTAATTTTGAGACCCAAGGAAACTGTTTTCCAAGAAAATTATTTGAACATTTGTAACACATGAGCAGGGGGGATTGTTCTATTTTATGTTTCATACTTATTTGTAAGAGATGAAACATAAATCATATTTATTTTCAAGTCAATCATTCTTAAAATTTTTTTGAGCGAGTTTTCAGCTGATTTTCTAATACTATGTAGTACTTCTTTGGTTTTTCCAGTTTGTTAAATGCGGGATAATACTCTAATGCGGGGATGTGTGGAACTGAAAATTCGAGAAATTTTTTCTTTTCGGAACTTTTCGAAACATTTTTTTGGGTCCGATAAATATACAGCCAGAACTGTAAATGTTGTAAATTTTTTCCCGAAAAAATATCTCGGAAACCGGAAACTTTTGAAAGTTTCGAAAAAATGTCGGAAATTTCGAAATTTTCGATTTCCGTTCCGCACGGAAAAGTGTAGCAGTTGTTTGAAGAACTAGAGAGCTTGAAAAATTTCAGAATTTATGTTTTTTCGGGTTGTATCTTAGCTGTTATGAAAAGAATTTTGCAAACACGCATCAATACTGGAATGTATGTAACTGAAAACGGAATCATTTATAGAACATGAAAACTGTAAATTTTATTTGAAAATAAAACTGGTAAGAGAATATTAAAAAATTGATTCATGAAAGTCATGAAAGTTAATCGTTTCTTCAATAAATGTGCCTCAAAAACTAAACAGTTGAGACAGAAAAAAAAACCGAATTCTGCTATTGACCGGCATTTTGTAAATCTGGATTTTGAGAAGTAAGAATAAATCTATCATGAACTAACCCGATGAATAAAAACGCTAGTTGACCCAAGATAGAAACTGAAATTTTTCGATAACCAGTACTTTGTCAAATTTAGCTGTTGCAGAACAGAACAGGTGTGTACATTATGTTGTTGCATCTGCGCTAGATAATGAAAACTGCGAAATAGTGAACTTGAATTATGTTACTGTGCTATCTTCGATGAATGAAACCGGAGTTTCCTATCTCCTACATAATTCTCTGGTAAGTTTTGAGATCCTTGTACACCACCTAACCTATTCTAATTTTTCAGCGATGCACACCGACTGACAGTTTTTCGGTTTCTACTAGAGTCTCGCCTGTCAAGTAGCGAGAGTTCCTGCAAGTCCCGCGGGTTATCGGTCTCTGTTTGGCCCCGTGAACTTTTCCTTAAGAATAAAATAAAGATTGTGAGGGAGAAATTACTTTGTCGATATGTGAAATGCTAGGGAATTTACGCACAAAAAAGTTGTGAACTACAAAAATGAAGCTCTACCTTTTTTCTGTATGGTTTATACAAAATGTACTTTGTGGCACAATCAGTAATACCGTAACACCTTTTCAATATTGCCAAATTGTGGTACCGTAGTTTCTATAAAAACCAATTTATTGCAATACTTTCACAAATAATCAAATTTCCCTAATCAGTCGCTTTGCACAATCCACCGCGAGTATTCTTTCCAGAACAGTGAGCTCCTGGTTTTCCATAGAAAGTGTCGTCTAGGGTGAAATGTTGTCTAAAATCACTTTTTTTAACTGAATTCTAATGCGTCTTACTTTGGTCCAAAAACACACAATCCTCTAACAGTCGATCGTTTGACATCGGTGAATTTAGCAGCGAGGGACCAGATTTTGTGAACACAGAGACTAGGGAAATGGTAGCATCCAACTTTGTTGACATTTGGTTGAAGAGCCGCAACAAACAAATCTCCGTTTCCAAAGAGTTTTTTGAGTTCTTCAGTATCATTTCTATGAAAGGCAGCGTATTCAACAAAATCATTTTCCAATTGCTTCTTATAGAGGTAATAATTCATTTCATTATGCTCAAGCCGCTTCCAAGTGTCCCTGTCGAGATGACAAGAATTATATTGACTGGCTACTTTCTCCAACTCCAAGTCGTACGTCTGAAATAAATTGGATTTTTTGAAATAAATTGGATTTCAAAGTTTATCACTCCTCACCAGCTCATTCATATTGCTGACTTGAGCCGCATCGGCAAACTTTGCACGGAACTCGTTGAGCTCTCCGAGCACTTGATGGCGGAGATCTTCACTGCGTTTCACGACTCGAGACGAGAAGGCGCTTTGAGCTGAAAGGATACCATTTGGGGCGATGCCAAGCGGTCATAACTCACCACAGAAGAGAAGGATGGCGGTCGAGAAAGCCAGGGAGACATGCATGCTGATTGTTCAATCAAACTGATCGATTCAGCGATTTCGTTCATCTTATATAGGAAAATTTTGAGATCTTATCAGTTGAAAACATGTTTCAGTTTTTATTTCATCTTTTGATAACATCTCGATCTTATCAGCTCCACGATGTTATCAATAGTGTTATGTATTTTATTTGACCTTTCGATAATCACATTGTTATTAATCTCATTTTATTGACTTTCCAAAAATAAATCCTCCATGAAACAGTATTTCCTTTGTTTATAGAACTAATAGTTTCAGAGAGGATTCAGATGATATCAAGATTACTTGGACTTGTTATATGATTTCAAACATTCATAGAAGAACTAGGTAACTAGATTTATACAAACCAGTCGGTTCACGTCGCCTAACGGCGACTAAACCTCCTTTTCTACACCCATCTTCTGGTAGTTACAGCGCCTACGGCGCTTCCCAAACGGTTGAGACTATCGAGGTCTCAGAATTCTCTCCAACTTATTGATCGTAATATTTTTCTTAACTTGTTTGTATTTTTCTAGCTGTGAGCAGACCGTTTCGGAAAAACACAATTGTCATATCTCTACTTTTCTGATACAATTTCGTTCCCTTAATCCTCCATTTTTTCTAAATCTAGCGATAAGAAAAAATCTTCCACGTACCCACATGGGACACATCCAACTGATTACAGTCAACGTTGCCTAACTTGCAAGATCGGATTCCTAAACGCATTCACCTACATCATTTGAAAAACAAACATGGCCGTGAAATATAGCGCCTAGCAGTATGGATTCACTTGATCCATCCTTCCACTGTAGTGAGGATGTGGTTCTGCATCAGTAGCACCTACTGGAGAAACAACTCGTTGACGTGTCGACTTCCGAACTTGACGTGGTCTGCCCGTCTCTTTCACTTGAGTTACAGATGTTCTGATGGTGTTGGCTCTTGTTCTTCCCGCCGTCACATCTGAAAGCAGCCTGGGAAATTATGAAGTCCGTCCAGATTTCGTTTGTTCTTCGGACTCATTTTTCCTGCTGATTTCCATTTGTTTCGTGTTGGTTCTGTTATAGTTCGACTGTCAACTGCTCAGTGTCAGACTGTAGAAATCTTCAGATTGATGTATCATTTGCCATAATTTTCAATCTCAGAGATAGTAAAGATTCGGACAATCTTGGGTGCCGGAAAGCAGTGCCCGACGTCTCTTTTTTGTCTATATTTTTCACCGGCTTTTTTCACCGGCTCCTGTGTCATCAGCTGAACGCCCTCGATCCCGTCAATTCCGTTAAATTCTACGCTCACATCTAAATCCGAGCTGATATCCGTACTTGTTCATATTCATCTCGTCTCTTTCTGCCGTCAGGTCAACAACATTTGCTATGGAATCCTGACAATATCTGGTCCGGATAGCTTCACCGGACGTTTTCTTCTTGCCGTTTTTCTTTGCCGATCTCTGTGTCGTGTCCTCTAGCCAATCAATTTCTCCAAGCTCCACTCTCCCATCTGATTCTGATCGATGGAACACACCTTCATCTATTTCTTCTTTTGTACTCATCAGACTTACTATTAGACCATTCAACCCGAAAGTCAGACTATCACGAAGCCGAAGAACAGCGTCCGAGGTGAAGGTGTTATTACGGGAAACAGGAGAAGCACCACCATAAGCATCCAGTGAATTGTCGGCGGGAACAGTTAGTAGTTAGAAAGAAAATGATAGTTATCAGCGGTTGGAAAAAACGGATTTTACGTGTCCCATATCAGGACTTCACGCGGCTTCCGCTCATCATTATATTTAAAAAATGGGTGAAGCGAAAACAGTGGTAAGAAGAAGGGAAATGCTAGCCAAAATGTCTTTTAAAACTTTTTTATGTGGGCCCATTTGGATCAACAATGGATCCATCACCTGTGTCCTGAAAACAGCCCGTATCTAATTGTGTTACCGATCAATCTGGAAGGAAAGGAAACGTTTTTAGTCCTCTATTTTTTCTGAATCCGATGATAACAAAAAATGCTTGTCGTCGTTCCTCTTTAGGAAACGGTCCGCATTTGTTCGTGACGTAGATCTCACTGGAAACAAACGACATGTTCGGAAACTTCTACTTTTCCGAACCTATCAACAAAAAATGAAAAAACTTTTCTCGTCACCCGGGATCGAACTTAAAACTAACTGTAGTCAACGACGCCTAACTTGCCAGATCGGACGCTGCGACACGTCAACCCTAACCATGCGGCCACGAAAAATGCAAGCCGATGAAAAGAAAGAAATGACGACGCTTAGGCCGACAGTTTCACGCCACTTTTCCGTTTTTCATTCCCCTATGCTTTATCAGTGTTTTTGGCTCAGAAGGCGTAATTTTGAGAATTTTGAAAAAAGAAAAAGACGGGCATCATTAAGAGAAAATTTCTGTTCTTTTGGTCCAAATTTGAAGAAAATCGGTTCAGTAGGGAGGGCGGTAGGATCGGCGACACACAAACAAACATACAGAATCTGGTGTTTGTTAATAGTAAAGATGTTTGTTAATAGTAAAGATACTTATTACTGACAAATATCTGGAGCAATCATTATTTCGTGAAGTTTTGGCACTAATTTAAATTTCAAATGTTCTCGATTCAATCAAATTACATTGCGGTAAAAAATTGTTGGTAACACAGTAAAACCATGACTGTACCACAATGTTCACAAGACATATGTATAAATAACTCATCAATACATTTCGTAATGTCTTATGACGATTGTTCCCCAGTTTGTATTGACTGAAAATTCGAGTAAAAACTATAATCTGCTCGTTTTATTTGTTAAAGTAAGGAAATTCTTTGTATCTCTCACTGTTGCAAGAAGTATTTCCCAATTTCATGTGATTTTTGAAACAGAAACAATAAGCTACTGTTTCTTATACATATTATGTATTTATATTTCATATTATGTTTTCAATCCAATTGGTGTGTAGAAAATCTTTCATTCGCATTTTTTAAATTTCATTTGCTTGGAACAAACATCGATTTTACACAGTAGGACTGGGAGGATTTGATGAAACATAGTGCTAAAAATGGTAAATTACAGCAATTGCAAAGTTCCGACAAGTTACAAATAATTTGGTACAGAAGCTGCGATTTTGGATTTTTCTTCTATCTCCACAATGCAAATTTCAACTGCAGAATCATTCATAAGCTTATACGCATTGATATGTTAATAGTGAAACTGAACTGTTTCATCAGTCGAGTTTAAAACAAGTTCTGAAGTAAATAAGTTGTTGACGTGAAAAACTAAAATTCCAATTTCCGACCCATTTCTTGAATATTCATTTGTGTATTACTGTTCCTATTACAAATTTAACCAGTTCATTGATAGATATACATTATTATCGATTTCATTTTTTTTTGGCAGACTTCCACATTTCTGATTTTTCAGCAAAGTTTTCTAAACGGGAAAGTTATGATTGTTTCTTGAAAGATATGGATTAACTTTTTTACCTTGACGCTCACAATATTAACTTGTGAAAGAATACTCCAGGGTTATGAAATTTCTGAAACTGAAAATTTCTTCACTTGTGAAAAAAGGATCTGAACATTTTTTTACTAACATATTAGCTCGGCACAGTTCTTACAACTGCGCTCCACCGAAAACCTCATTGAAAAACGTCTCTTTTTCTCTGAGTCTCTCGATTTCGTGCACAATTTTCTTTAGTTTCGGTAGAGCGCGGTTGCAAGAAGTGTGCCGTTTAATAAGTCATATCTCCTAAAACAATTTTTTGGTATCTTCACTTATAAAAAGAATTGATAAGACGCACTCTCTGACTCGTTCGATCACCCATAGTCACACGAAAAAAGTTGACCATCTCCGATTTGCCCATCATTCTGATCAGAGATAACATTTCCGGTTTCAGAATCAGAGGTTCATTTTGAACTCGTAGTAGAGCGTGATTATTTATCTCTGTTTTCAGACAATCTGAAAAGTAAATAATTTGTTTTGTTTTGTTCTTGTTTTATTCTAACAAATATTTCAACAACTTTTTTTTTAGATAAACGCATCTTAAAAAGAGACTTCTTGTAACAGAAAGTTTTCAGTTCATTTGGTTTCGAAAAAGTTTTGAATGCATGGTAGCCAGACCTCACAATTAAAAAAAATATATCTAAACTCACAAATTTAATTAGGTTTTGTTAAATCTGTTGTTGAGAATAAAAAATCAATAAAAATCGCTCAATCATAAATGCTGACCAGAATTTACCTCCCAGTAGTCAATAATACTTTGTTTCTGAAGCAGTAGCTCACACTTACAGTTTCTTTATCTTATTCCAACTAAAAACATGTTTTGATATTGTTTTCAATGTTGATCAAAGTGCTACAATATTGAAATTGTCTTATTTTAAAGAAAAAATGGATTGTTTATAGTGGTCACTGTCCAAACGTCACTTTTTTGTATATTGCTGAAGGAACAGTCAAACAATTTCTGTTTCAGAAAATAGGTATGCGTGTGCAAAGTCATTGAAATACAATTCTTCGGACCCATGATATACAGCTTATTATTACGACTGCGCCCCACCGCAAACGAGAGAGTATCGGCGGGAGACTCAGAGTTTTTTCTCGCACCAATACAAAGTTTCACCGTTTTTTTGACATTTTCGTTATTAGCCGAGCATGTAAGAGGGGGTGCCATTAATAGCATTCTTGATTTGTCACAATTCCAAAATTTTCAAGTAATTTGCCGTTTTTCTAGAAAATCAAGTTGTTAAGGTAGCTAGATTCCATGCAAAGCTATAAGGCTTAGATATTGTTGAAAGAAGCAAGTTCTTATTTTCGCTGCACCGGGTTACCTATTACATGTTTCAAATTTCAATTTGAATCAGAACTTTGAGAAACAGAACATTCATAAAATTTTGACTGGATTGCAACACATGAACATTATAATTGTGGTGCAATTGAGACATGTTTGTTTTATGTTTCATGAATAAAATATACAACTGAAATCAAAATATAAATGTTCAGCAAGAATTTTTCTCATCAATAGATTTAAATCAAAACGATGGAATCACCAGACCTTTGAAGCAGTTTATGACGCACTCTCAGAGTCGATCGAGCATCGATCAACAGACCATAGTCACACGAAAAAAGTTGACCATCTCCGATTTGCCCATCATTCTGATCAGAGATAGTATCAAGTGTCCTCAGCAAATTGGGGTACTTTTTGGCCGGGCCCGTCACCTGGGTATCTAGGAAAATCAAAAAATCGATATTTTTCGAAAATTTTTCCTGAAGTAGTTAGGTATGAAATCTCAACGGGAAATTATTGTAGACACTATTTTAAGCATTTTTTGTGTTTAAAAGAAAATTCCAGCTCAACACCTTCATTGTGAAAATTTTCAAAATATATGAAATTTTTGGGTTTTTTTTCATGAAATCGTTTTTATCTCTGCAGTGACCCGACAAGACGGGCTTTTTTATTTGATATTCGAAATCTACATAAAATTTGGTATTGGAAACATGCTGTCCTTACTTGTATCTCTAGGACCCAAGAACGGTTTTCATGGGAAGTATGGGAAAAAATGCGATTTTTATTTTCGAGGTCTTCCGGTAAATCATTTTTATGGTTCCAAAACAATGGTTTTTTGAAATTTTTTATTGAACCATATCATTTTACTTCAGTTCCAATACAGTTTTCGATCATACTACAAAAAAATATTGGAAAAAATTGAGTTTTTTGAATTTTTGAAATTTTTCCCTGAATTGAATTATTCGAGCTGAAATATTGAGGATGACATTATAAAATTAAAAAAATACGACTGGAACATAATTTAAATTTTAAAAAAAACTGATTTCCATCATTGAGTCATCTGCAATTTACGTTTTCAAGATGAAATTTAGCGAAATGTTCAACTAGGAAAGTTGGTGCAATGGTTCGTCATATTTGCACCTTTATTTGACAGAGGACTGTGTTGAAAATGTTAGGTAAAGTAAGAAAACTACAAAAATTGACTGATATAACAAGATTTTCAAAAAAAAAAGACAAAAAAAACTTTTTTGACTTCCACAAAAGTTCAGACCATTAAACATGCATGAGTCTTATTTTTTCTATTTTTTCTTGAAAATCTTGTTATATCAGTCAATTTTTGTAGTTTTCTTACTTTACCTAACATTTTTAACACAGTCCTCTGTCAAATAAAGGTGCAAATATGACGAACCATTGCACCAACTTTCCTAGTTGAACATTTCGCTAAATTTCATCTTGAAAACGTAAATTGCAGATGACTCAATGATGGAAATCAGTTTTTTTTTAAATTTAAATTATGTTCCAGTCGTATTTTTTTAATTTTATAATGTCATCCTCAATATTTCAGCTCGAATAATTCAATTCAGGGAAAAATTTCAAAAATTCAAAAAACTCAATTTTTTCCAATATTTTTTTGTAGTATGATCGAAAACTGTATTGGAACTGAAGTAAAATGATATGGTTCAATAAAAAATTTCAAAAAACCATTGTTTTGGAACCATAAAAATGATTTACCGGAAGACCTCGAAAATAAAAATCGCATTTTTTCCCATACTTCCCATGAAAACCGTTCTTGGGTCCTAGAGATACAAGTAAGGACAGCATGTTTCCAATACCAAATTTTATGTAGATTTCGAATATCAAATAAAAAAGCCCGTCTTGTCGGGTCACTGCAGAGATAAAAACGATTTCATGAAAAAAAACCCAAAAATTTCATATATTTTGAAAATTTTCACAATGAAGGTGTTGAGCTGGAATTTTCTTTTAAACACAAAAAATGCTTAAAATAGTGTCTACAATAATTTCCCGTTGAGATTTCATACCTAACTACTTCAGGAAAAATTTTCGAAAAATATCGATTTTTTGATTTTCCTAGATACCCAGGTGACGGGCCCGGCCAAAAAGTACCCCAATTTGCTGAGGACACTTGATACTATCTCTGATCAGAATGATGGGCAAATCGGAGATGGTCAACTTTTTTCGTGTGACTATGGTCTGTTGATCGATGCTCGATCGACTCTGAGAGTGCGTCATAAACTGCTTCAAAGGTCTGGTGATTCCATCGTTTTGATTTAAATCTATTGATGAGAAAAATTCTTGCTGAACATTTATATTTTGATTTCAGTTGTATATTTTATTCATGAAACATAAAACAAACATGTCTCAATTGCACCACAATTATAATGTTCATGTGTTGCAATCCAGTCAAAATTTTATGAATGTTCTGTTTCTCAAAGTTCTGATTCAAATTGAAATTTGAAACATGTAATAGGTAACCCGGTGCAGCGAAAATAAGAACTTGCTTCTTTCAACAATATCTAAGCCTTATAGCTTTGCATGGAATCTAGCTACCTTAACAACTTGATTTTCTAGAAAAACGGCAAATTACTTGAAAATTTTGGAATTGTGACAAATCAAGAATGCTATTAATGGCACCCCCTCTTACATGCTCGGCTAATAACGAAAATGTCAAAAAAACGGTGAAACTTTGTATTGGTGCGAGAAAAAACTCTGAGTCTCCCGCCGATACTCTCTCGTTTGCGGTGGGGCGCAGTCGTAATAATAAGCTGTATATCATGGGTCCGAAGAATTGTATTTCAATGACTTTGCACACGCATACCTATTTTCTGAAACAGAAATTGTTTGACTGTTCCTTCAGCAATATACAAAAAAGTGACGTTTGGACAGTGACCACTATAAACAATCCATTTTTTCTTTAAAATAAGACAATTTCAATATTGTAGCACTTTGATCAACATTGAAAACAATATCAAAACATGTTTTTAGTTGGAATAAGATAAAGAAACTGTAAGTGTGAGCTACTGCTTCAGAAACAAAGTATTATTGACTACTGGGAGGTAAATTCTGGTCAGCATTTATGATTGAGCGATTTTTATTGATTTTTTATTCTCAACAACAGATTTAACAAAACCTAATTAAATTTGTGAGTTTAGATATATTTTTTTTAATTGTGAGGTCTGGCTACCATGCATTCAAAACTTTTTCGAAACCAAATGAACTGAAAACTTTCTGTTACAAGAAGTCTCTTTTTAAGATGCGTTTATCTAAAAAAAAAGTTGTTGAAATATTTGTTAGAATAAAACAAGAACAAAACAAAACAAATTATTTACTTTTCAGATTGTCTGAAAACAGAGATAAATAATCACGCTCTACTACGAGTTCAAAATGAACCTCTGATTCTGAAACCGGAAATGTTACTTCCTGTTTCAAATAGGCAATATTTTTTTTAGAAACCAGACACACTCACAAGTATCCTCTAATCAGAACTGAAAAAATAATATACTCCCTTCGTATTGTTTGTTGTGGAAGTACTCAGGCAGTCTATCTAAACAGCCTTGATAACTTCTTAGAATGTGTCCGTAAAAAAAAGTTGTCAACTACAAAAATGCTTCATGCTTCAACAAAAACAGGTCTAGCAGAAATAAAAACAATGTTTCATGCTGGTTCAGTATTGTATTCTGAACTCCACAAACGTTTCTTCTTCTGAAATCCACAAACGTTTTTTTTTTGTTACAAAAATCAACAGAAAAAAATAGGAGAAAAGAGATCAACAGTTTTAACAATGAATTTTCTTTGGTGAATGTAAGTTATTTATGAAAACTTTTGAGCTTAGAAACTGAAGGGATTCTACCGATTCAATCAGAATTGAAATGAAAACGTTCTATACAATCTTTTTGACAGTGAACTAATTATTTATTCTCCTGAAAATTCTCGAAATGAATTTTTTTCACTTGTATCCGAGAACACTGGTATGTAACTGAAATTGGAATTATGTATACACAGAGCAGAAAAAACCATTTTTTTCAACTGGTAAGAGAATATTAAAATTTGCTTTATGAAAATCATGAAAGGTACATATAATGACCCAAATCCCGATAGACAACGCGAGCATCCTAGAACTTTAGTTTCCTTGAATGAACACTAAAACATCGTGGGAATCTGATAAGAGAATAGTTACAATTTTTGTATTTCCTCTGATTTACTGGATTGTCTCATTGACTCGCAGTCTCCAACCATACGGAAGGCTCGGATATTCCACCATTCAATGAGCAGATGTGGTAAAAATACTATAGAAAAGATCAACTAACCCGATTAATAACAATGCTACTTGGCCCAACATTGCAACCGAATTTTTTGAAAACTTTGTTGTAGATTTAGATGTTGCAGAAAAAGTGCGTACACCACGTTGTTGACTTTGCGCTGGGCAGTAGAATATCACGAAGAAATGAATTCTAATTATATTCCTGAGCTATCTTCGATGAATGAAACGGGAGTTTCCTGTTTTCCACCTTAATTTCGGGTTAGCACTTATGAAAACTACACGAAATGCAAAATTTAGTAAGTGGGAAATGCATCACAAAATTATACGAGTTTTCTGGAACTTGATTTATAAACAGAAGTTTTTAGTCATCGACAGAATGAACGAAATAGTCGAAACGTTGTTTTCGAAGCTCACCTATCTGAGAAAACTGGATAATCTGAGTGGCTGCTTCGAAAAGTAAAAAAGGTGCTGACTCAAGGCATACCGTTTCATCGGACACATGCTTTTTCTTCAATTTGCGTTCGAATTTTATTCAAAAATATAGTTTTTAGGGATTTGCTAAAATTATTTTTAGGTGACTTTGGAGACTTGGAGTTAAACAAGTTAATGTTGAAGTTAGACACTGACTGTCACTTTTTCGGTTTCAACTAGAGCGTCGCGTCGCGAGTAGCAAGAATTCAGTCCTGCGGGAATTCGATCTCGGTGTCATCCCGTAAACTTTAAGAAAGAAACAAACGTTTTGTAAAAATAAAATGGAAATGAGAGTCGAAAAAGTTCACAATTTTATTCACTGACTTTTTTCAAGAAAACCGAAATGGTACCTCCACATGGCCCCTCGTTTTATTATAAAGCAAAATGAGTAAATCGCTATCATCACACTTAGAAACAGTTGAAAATTTTTTCTGTTTCCAGTGCATTTCTAGTCTCTTGTAATTTTGATTTCATCGTTTTCTGTCTGCTAATTTGTGGGAAAACATTTTGAGATTCGAACGATATAAATTACTTATATTTTATCAAATCCATTCAATGAAACTGAAAATTAACTAAAATTAGCAACTCTGAGAATCAGCTTGATTTTGTAGCTTCATCGCTCACAAAAACTGAAAAAATCTATACTATCAGAAAAATGAAAAAGCCGCTGTTTCAGCTTTTTAGTAAGAAATGGAAAGCTGATGCAAGGATATTCATGGCACTAGAAACATTCAGATTAAACACATTTCTTGGGGAAATGGTCGGTTAGAAGACCACTAAAACATGAAAGCATTGTTTATTTTCAGAAAACAAATTAATTGTTTTCTGTTTCTCAAAAACAATTTCTTCAATTCTTTTCAATGAATTTCTAATATTCCAAAACAACCAACAAGGCAAAAACTGCAAGCAAACGATTGTAAATTTCACGTAGCAAAGTATTGCACCAAAAGGTTTAAAATTTTAAAATTTGAGGATTCAGACTTATCCGATTATAATGTCATTGAAGCAGAACGGTACCGCAGTAGAAGACTAATCGAAGTTCTATTTATGTGAATCAGAAACAATGATAGAGAAACAGTAAAACATAAAAATCTAGATTTACTGTTTTCCTGTTCAAAATTGCACAAAAATGTTTTGCTGTTTTATATTATATTTTTATTTTCAAATACGATTCTAAAACGTTTCGAACGTTCTTGGTGGAAATTTGTAAAGAAAAGTTGAGAAATACTTTATAATACATTGCGTACCAAGGGAAGGGACGGTAGGCGGGTATCAATATCCCGGCAGACTCGATAAACGTCTAAAATCTAAAATTTCATTAAATGTTGTCACGTTTTATAGGTTTCTCAAGCATTTCTTAATCTATTGATTTCATTTTATTCAAATTTCAAGCTGATTTTTAATAAATTACACTAAAAGCAACAAAAAAATAATGCATCGTTATATTAATTTGTGATAAGATGCTCCAGGTTTATGAAATTTCTGAAACTGAAAATTTCTTCGCTTTTGAAAAAAGTATTTGAAATTTGTTTCGAAACTCACCTAGTCATGTCTCCTAAAACAATATTCCAGTTGCATTGAAAACGAAGGTTCCTTGGGTGATGCTCGCTCGATCTGAGACTGTTCAGACATGTGTGGGTGAAAGAATTCAATTAAAACATATAGAAATAATGTTTCAAGACTAAAAGCCTAGGAATCATATAGGATGGGTGCGGGGAAAAGAAAGTGGGAAATGTACAAAGTACATCGAGTCGAAGGTTATAAAAAGAATTGATAAACTGCTTCGAAAGTCTGATGAATATCAATGCTAGTACAACAACGCAACATTTATATTTCGGTTTCAATAGTATATTTTATTTATGAAACATGAAACAAAACGTTTTACCGGATTTATTATGTTCATCTGTTGCAATTCAATCAAAAATTTATGAATGTTCTTTTTCAATGGTTCGTATTCGAATTGGAATTTAAAATTTGTAGTTTTGCTACCTAATAGGTCTTACTGATGCAGAAAAATATGAACTTGCTCATTTCATCAACGTCTAAGTCCACTAGCGCTATATAGAATCAGGAGAGAAGTTACCTTAACAATTTGGTTATCTAGAAAAACGGCAAATTACTTGAAAGTTTTGGAATTGTAACAAATCAAGAATGCTTTTCTCTTACAACTGCGCCCCATTGCAAACGAGAGAATATCGGCGAGAGACGCACCGATTTTGATTTATCCTCGCTATTTTTCAAGAAAGTTTTAAATTGTATGAAAAAAAAACGGTGAAAGTTTGTGTTGGTATGAGAAAAAACTCTGCGTCTCCCGCCGATACTCTCTCGTTTGCGGTGAGGCACAGTCGTAATAATAATGCTCGGTTGATAAAGGGTTCGAAGAATTGTATTTCAATGACATTGATCTCACATACCTATTTTATGTAACATAAATAAATTGTTTGATTGTTCTTCAGCAATATTAAGAAATGGACGTTTGTACAGTGACCACTACAATCATTTCATTTCCTCTATAAAAAAAGACACTTTCAATATTGTGGCACTTTGATTGCAGGTGAAAACAATATCAATTATTTTAGTTGAAATGAGATAAAGAAACTAAAAGTGTGAGCGACTGCTTCAGGAACAAAGTAATATTGATTTCTGGTATGCTAATTATTGCGCCAATATAAAAAATTTTTTAAAAAAAACAAGTCTCTTTTTAGAGACGTTTCTCAAAAAAGTAGTTTGACAGTTGAAATCTTTGATAGAATAAAGCTTGGTCAGCTTGTAGATTGTTAGATTGTCTGGAAACAGAGTGATTAAAATAATTATTGATTCGAATAACGTTCTCTTATGCATTAATAATAACAATACAGGAACTCTTCGCCGTACTTATGCAGATGTTGTAACTGAAAATATTTGGAAAAAACAAGTATATGTAACGAAACTTGTCAGATTTCAGCCCGGCCCGGCTTTGACCGATTTTTTTGATTATTTAGAAGATTCTACATTTAAAAAATCCAATTTCTAGATGCATAACTAGCTTTTGCTTGAATTTTAAAATATAGTCAAAAAGTCGACATTTTTGGTAAAAAATTCAAAAAATTTCATAATGTGGTTCAAAATTCTGTGTTGCAACAAACGAGAAAAATTCCAATTTCGGCCCGGCCCGGCCCGTGACAAATTTGTAACAGGTTAAAGAAAAAACTATTCTGAAATTCCGGATTAGAAAATGTTAGTTATTTTTTGATGTTCAAATTATATTGTTTCTGTTTCTGAATGCATTGATAACAGTAGAGATTTTTCGTGAAATGATGAGATAGTTGAAATTTTTGCTTCAAAACAAATATGTCTGTTGAAACATGCCCTATACACCAAACAGTTGGTTTTTATAATAAGAATTTGTTTTGAAAACGTCCATGTAAGCTACTTAGCGGTCATTTCATCATAAATTACATGCATAGAATAACTGTTATACAGCATTATCAAAACATACTGAAAGTATGTAAATACAATAAAACCGTCAAAAGGAAATGAAAAAGAAGTTTTTGCTAAAATATCAGTGAAACTGTATTTCGTCGGTGATGGTTTGTTTCTCTCCAATGTGTTGCTGTCTAATAGAATTGTGGAATACATGTCTTATTTTCAGATATGTAGTTTCTGTTTCAGATTCCTAATTTTGTTGGAGTATTATTGTAAAATTACTTTACATCCTCTGGAATTATTGTAGCATAAATCATTTAAACTTCTCTGCCTCTGACGTACATCTCACAAACGCAGAGATTTAATTCACAACCCTGTTTCAAGGGCACTTAAAACGCACGTTTTAGAAGTAACAGCGCTGGGAAGTTTTAAAAAAACGGTACCTAAAAAATTAGAATGTTGAAATTAAACATCCTGTTATTTCCAATTTTCATTTGCCTTCTACATTCCATGTTTCACCAGTCAGCTGTGTCAATAAAAGCGGATCTGGAAGGATAAAGTGAATAATGTATGCTGTTTCAGTAGTGTTTTCTGAACAATATTGACGTTCACAATCGTTATAAGTTAAAATAAACCGAGAACGTAATTCAGCAGTCAGGCACGAAAATCAACAGGAAAAAGAGAAATCTACATTTTATTCTCATAATAATTATGTATGTCTATGTACACTTAAACTTAAAAATTGAAACAGGGAGTTCTACCGACGTGAAATGAAAATGTTCTTTACGATCTTTTAATCACTGAACTAATTACTCTCCTCAAAAAATATTTTCACTGGAACAGACTATCTATGTATGAGTTCCTAAACTCATAGTTTAGTATTTTCTTCAAACTATTAAAAAAAAAGATTTTTAAATTATATATTTTTAAATTATTTCAAGTTTGGTAAATCCTAGTTTTCCGGTAAAAACGTTCACAGAACTCTCAACCAGAGCTGTGCGGAAGTAAAATTTTCAAAAAAGGAAGAAGGAAGAAGGAAGAAGGAATAACATTTTCAAAAAGGAAGAAGGAAGAAGGAAGAAGGAACGAAAATTTTCAAAAAGGAAGAAGGAAGAAGGAAGAAGGAAGTGAAAAAAGCCCGGAAGAAGGAAGAAGGAAGAAGGAAGAAGGAATTCCGCACAGCTCTGCTCTCAACATTATCGAATATGGAAACTCCGTTTCATGAGATTAGTGTAACCGGAAAAGTTTTGATGTTCGCGATTCTGCGATTAGTTGTGATCAATTGCTTTTATAATCTGGATGTCAATCAGCACGTTGAATCATGATACATATTTGAGTGTCTGTTTAAAAAAATCTCTTTGACAACCTCGACAAGAAACCAATAATGAGCGCTCTTCCTTGCTGGTTCGGTAGTAATTCGGAAGAAAATTGAAAACAAAATTGAATACTGTATTAGAAAAATGCTTCTTTGATTATAAATTAAAGAAACAGAAAAAATATATGGTTTCACTGTTAACATTCAGTTTACTATTGTCTTCGGGAACTATGATGAACAAGGTCACTAAAAATTTTTCTGCGCGGACTGAAAATTATAGAAAAGGATCATTAGAGAATAGAAAGTTCTCGAAAAAGAAAGACTTCGAAGCAGTGAACTTTTGTAGCTCTAAATCTCAACAACTTATGTATGTACGTGGTCATAAATAAAAAAATGTAAGTTAAGTGGGATTATTTTGAGAAACAAAAGAACTTCTCGAAACCGAAATCTTTTAATCAGACTGAATTGTAGAAAAACGTGAAAACGTTGTTTTTCTGTTTCTTATTCTGATAAAGTAGTTGGCTTGTGCAATTAAAATAGTTGTGTTTGCGAATTTGTCTACGGTTTTTTATTACTATTTTTTAAATGCTCATCTGAAGACATTGATTCTGATATAAAAATTCAAAAAGCCTATCTCAATTCATTTAAAAATGTTTGAAATCTAGTTGAGTCCGAAAAAAAACTATTTTTGTGTTTCAATTTCTCCTTTTCAAATAAAAAAACTGCCTTATCCCAATTGAACTTTCCGCTGTTCCAGTTTTCTGCGTTGGTTAAACATTGGAACAAGTAATCTTTAATTGTAAAAACCACTTCCGGAAATGAGTGATAACGTTGAACTACATATTAGTTTCTCACGGATCTGTTATAAAAGGTTTTAAAAATGTTGAATCATAACAATTACTGTTTCGAGAGGCCTGTTAGGAAACTCAACATTTCCACGGGAATGCAATTTTCTCAAGGTTTTCTACTACTGTATACAAAAAATTTTCCCACTAAAATTATTGAGAAGGGTTCAATTTTTTTTAATTGGAAAGTGAAACGTAAAAAATTATTACACTGTAACACATCTGTTATCAGAATACATATGTTTCGAACGAATAACTTGAATTGGAAGGATAAATTTCTAGAACGCAAATCCTAAACAGAAATAGTTGTTAAGCTCACAAAAGATTATCAAAATTTATTCAGTTATTCAGTCGTTTGAATCCTTTCTGTTTTGACTATCACATATGAACATAGGATTTGCTGTAATAAACACTAGATCTATCACCTATGAGTTTCTCGGATAATAACATTGCAGATGTAAAATGAGTGTAAAAATACTAGAAATACTGTAAAAAATCTATAAATTACAATATTTTCTATACGGTTTGTTATTTAAAATTGACCGACAGTCTCTAATAGCCACATATTAGACTGAACTACTGAAACCAGTTTATAATAATGCCAGTTTGCCCAATATTGCAACAGAAATGTTTGAGTAAGAAATTCTGAATTTGCACATAATACACGTTTGTTTCATGAGGAGAATTCCGTCATCTTCGCTTAATTGATTTTTTGTGGCTAGCGAGATAATAAAATAAACAAATCCAGTACTTGAACTCTGTTAACTACTTGTAACGAAATAAGCTTATTATCACGCTTTACATCAACTTTTAACGAAGTTGGAAATGTTTGAAAGTTCCTTACCAAAATCAAACATTCTCACCCGTGTCCGAACCAATTTTTCTTCTTCTTTGTGTTCATTGGCAGTTGAAGAGCAGGCATCTATATTGCTTCTTCTGAACTATCAGAAAAACGTACATACCGGATCCGATTAAAAGGTGACCGAGTGGTGTAATAAACCACGGTCACCGAGTCACAGTGGAGTTATGACACATGCCCTACATCATCGAAAAGTGGAGAACACGCTGATTCCAAATATATATTCAGTTTTTGCTCTTGAGACTTGGTATTCGAGAAAAACAAGGTCAAAGTGTTGACTGTTGGCGAGTTACCCTACAACCATGTGAAAAAACGGCTGCGGGCAAAACTAAAAATAAAAATCCAATTGCTATCAAAGTAATAAAAATGTTTCATTTACAATAAATATGTAAAACAGTATGTCTCAAAATCAATCTAATGTGGCTGTAATTGGTTTATCGTCTTGGCAAAATCGGAGTGATTGAAAATGTTCCTATCCCTTAACTCGAGGTTTCGAATTGAATTTACAACAATTTTTTTGGTTTTGTAGGAAAGCAAACAGGTACAATCATTATTGGTTTGAGTACTCTTTTAAAGGAGGACTGAAGTCATATTTTTTATTTCAGATTCTGATACTTCAGAAAATTCTGAACAACTTTCATCATTGGAGTATGTGCTAAAAATCGCTCTAAATGCCCTAAATTCACGTTTTCCCGGCTCAAAAGGAGCCTAGATGGAAGAGTTTTCCCACGCGAATTTTCGCCCCCGTGTAGTCCTCTCGGACAAAATTAATTCTTTTTATTTCTCGATGTTTCGTTTTCTTGCATTTCTCAACAAATTTCCGTGTTTTTTTCTTCTTTTTTACGATATAAATTGAAAAAAACACGAAAATTTGTTGAAAACTGCAAGAAAACGAGAAATCGAGAAATAAAAAGAAATAATTTTGTCCGAGAGGACTACACGGGGGCGAAAATTCGCGTGGGAAAACTCTTCCATCTAGGCTCCTTTTGAGCCGGGAAAACGTGAATTTAGGGCGTTTAGAGCGATTTTTAGCACATACTCCAATGATGAAAGTTGTTCAGAATTTTCCGAAGTATCAGAATCTGAAATAAAAAAATATGACTTCAGTCCTCCTTTAAACTACTGAAACTCTGATGACATTGCAGTGTTACCGAGTCTGCAAAATCCAGTTCAATTAGAAATGTAGCGTTACTAGGATTTCTTTCCATCAACTTGTTTTCCGAGGTCACGATTTAATTATTGACTGAAACGGTAACGACACGTAGGAAACATGTTCTTCCATTCACTAAAAGTTCAATTTATTAATTGAGAGCTGAATGAACCAAAAAGGGCAATGTTGTTGGATTGAATGAACGGATTGCAGTTTTCATAAAACTATCTTCTTTTATTCTTACTAGGGAAGGATCCCCAGTCAAGATGGAGATACAGGTCGAGATATATATCACTAGAACGTAAATTTTGCGCTGATTTCAAATCTGTATTCTGTTTTTGCAGAACGATGTCGTGAAAAAGGTTATTGGCGTTTTTGTGGCTTCTCAGTGCAAAAACTAGCATTTTCAAGACTCCCAAAATTAACGTTAAACGAAGAAAACCTGGGGGACTTGCAACTGGGTGTTGAGATTTTGTATACAAATGTTAAGATTTTGTAACAGAAAAGTTTCCTTACTACAGCAATAGATTATACAAAATTTTTTAAAAACGAATTACAAATATCCAATTTCAGAATAAATGTTTTTTTTAAATCAAAACATCAATCTGAATGATCTATCTTACCTTCGTGAAGTAAAGAAAGACATAGTGTTTCATTTCAAAAAAGATCTGAAACTAGGAAAGTTTGTCTTGCTATTACCCAATCGCCGGTGGCTGACCACTCACTGAAAATTCGGCCCAGGGGCGTGGAGTGGGTCTCGTTGCGGAATTTCGATTTACGGCGTCTCTTGACCGTACTTTAGCCATCTAAAAATTTTATGCTACGGTACGCGCGTCGAGACCCACTCAGCGTCCCCGGGCCGAACTTTGAGTGAGAACCGGCGGACCATTCTCTAACTATGCATTTATGTATCTACAGATTTTAAAAATCAAACCTTCCAGTGGATAAGTAAAATAGTTTCTGTTTCCTACAAGTTAAAACATTCCAGAAACTGAAATCATGATAGTGAATTTTAGCATTGATAGTGACTGTTTTTGTTTTCAGTCTTGTAGTCTAACTACTTTTAGCAAAATTATTCCAAATTTTTGAGTATTGAGCTACATGTTCCTAAATACGAAAAGACACTAGCTAGGAAACACATCTGCAGAAATTTAATGAAATTTTGAGACTTTCAAATATTTTTTCGGTTTCTGGAACAATATTTCAGAGAAAACTGAAGTATTTTCCTCATTAGTACAAAGCTCATGAAAAATTTTAAATCCTCTTAATTTTTAAGGTTAAAACTTGCTTTTCTCACAATCATAATGACAAAAAACTACTTTCAAAGAGAAGTAAAAAAGTCTCAGCGACCGATCATTCTGACAGAAGTATTTACCGAAAGTTTGAAACTCGAACAAATATCATGTGGAGACTCAAAATTTGCACCTAATTGTAAGCTCTGCAGAAGTTTTTTTTTTTGAAAAAGAAAGTCGGATAACGGAAGTCGAATGGAGGAAAACAGCTTTGATTTGAACCATTTTTTCCTTTTTATCAACCAAACTTGAGGCTCCCAACTTAAGCTTGATATCTACAAAAACTCGCTCACTGGTTCAAAACCCAAATATCTGATTTGCATTATTTTTAAACGTATTACCCCTTCCTCCTCCTCTTCTGTCTTCTCCCACTCCTCCCATTCCAAAATGCGAATATGACTATTTTTTTGGTGTTGTGCGGCGTCCATTCCAGTCACCAGATGGTCCATTTCCTGTTGACCTACACTGGCATTATGTTCCCGTATTGTTTCTTATATTGATTATTCTGATTCTGGTTATTCTTGGCATTTTGGTGTATTTTGGAAATGGATTTGTATGGAAGAAGAAGGAGACGGATGTGAGTTTTTTAAAATACAACAGAAGGTAAAAAGATATTGAGTTAAATTTGAAAATACTTAATTAAAAACTATTTGAAACAGAGACCCTTGAATTCAGAATTCAAATTACGGAAAATTTAAGAAAAAACTTCAAAAATGGGCATTTTTGAAGCCGGGCCTTGACAACTATGGATTTCTTTGGATAAATGTTAGTTAGATTCCGAGATCTAATAAGTATAAACAAGAATCATGAAGTACATATCAGGAGTTTTTGAAACCGAAAAAACTATTTCTTTTTCAAATTATTCATATGAATTAAGCAATTTGTGTGATTTTAGTTCTTTTTGAAAAGACAATTAAAAAAATCAAATTAAAATAGTTTGACATAGCTTAATGGAGGTTAGAACCTAAAAAGTAGCAATTACGTGGTACTTATCAGAGTTGCATGGAAGAGAAAATTTCTTATCCGGAAGTCGGAAGTCGGAAGTGAATTTCCTTATCCGGAAGTCGGAAGTCGGAATGGAAAAATAGCCCGGAAGTCGGAAGTCGGAATTCCTTGCAACTCTGATACTTATTATAGCCCTCGATGGTCGGGAACTTTTTCGGTAGCAGTGTGTTCCGGATTTGTACCCTCGAGCACCATTTTGAGAAGTTTAGTCATAAATACCTTTGGAGATCTCACTTCCTTTAAAGATAATTTTTTTAATCAAAAATGCGATTATAGATTACCTATCATTGAATTCTTTTTGAAAAACTGCATATCAAATTTCTGAAACAGAATCTGTCTTCAGAAAGTCTCAAATTCTTCTAAATGAACAACATACTGAAAATTCACTAAAAGAATCTTCCCCTCCGGATCCATTCCAAGAAAAACAACAAGTTGATTACTGTATCAAGGATATCGCAAGTTGCAATTCTGGAAATCGAGTTAATATCAAAAGCGATATTGCTAGTATTCAAGACCTTTTCAAAGTTGATTATCAGCATCTCACTGAGGTGGAAGATGATTCAAAGGCGAACTTTACCTCCAAATCTCATTTTAAAATAGAGATCTTATCACTCGGAAACGAAACTGTAGAAGGCTCACCAAAATCCAGGTCGTCATGTATTTCATCAGAGATTCTCACAGATAGTTTGGTGAAAGAAGAGGAGCCGTCTCCAACGGAACGAGTTATGAGAGTTGAGTACAAAAATTAATCTGCTTCGACTGATTGTCATATTGTGTCAACTTATTAAATAATAATAATAGCCATTCATTACAATCGTTTAAAAAACCGCTTCGATTTTTCAGAATCCTCCATACCATCCCGCCCATCTTCCTTCCCACTAAACTTGTCCACTTCCTCATCTTCATTCATTCCATATTTCAATTTTAATCGAAAAACTCCGGAACTTGTACTCCGAATAATGTTGGAAGAGTTTGAGTCATTGGATAGAAGTATTGAAAAACGAAAAATCGATATTCGGGATTTGTTGAAGAAAATTGAATCAGCGAAGAGGAGGCATAGAATGAGGTTGTAAACCAAGAACACACAGTAAAATTGAAAAATGAGAAATGTGATACAGTAAAAATGTCATAGGCCTCTGTAATTTGTAATCTGTAATAACTATCACATTTCAGAGATTCAGTGAGCATCTGCAACGAGTACAACTGGAACATAATATCAATTATTGATGATTTCAACAAAACTGCTTTAAATTTTTTATTCGGGTTTCATCACATTGCTAAAGTTAATAACAAATCACCAATATGATTACACCAGTCGGTTTACGTCGCCTAACGGCGACTAAACCTCCTTCCCTACACCACCCTTCTCAGTTTTACAGCGCCTGCGGCGCTTCTTAGCCGAGCAGTTCATTCCGATAAAGCACAATTGTAAAGTCTCTCCTTTTCAGACTCAAGTTCCACAAAGCTTCTCAATGACTTTTTCTATCTTGATAGAATATGGAATTTAAAATGAGCTGTTTTTGAATTTACCAATTTGAACATTCTTCTTATGTTTTCCTCATTTCAAAACAATCTCACAGAAGAACGTAACTTGATAACTCTTCTTTCTTCCCTTCTCAAAAGGCGAGTGATCATGCCGAATTACTACTATCGAGGTCTCAGAATTCTCCTCTACTTTTCTACTTTGGATCGTATAACTTATTCACTTGTAAGGTAGTTTTCGTTAGCTAAGAAGCCCTTTCCGGTAGAGAACAATTAAAACACTTCTGTATTTCTGATAACATTTTAACAAATTTTCCCAATGACTTTTTCCTGTGGAATATGGAATGTCAGTATAAAAAATGCGTTTAAAGAATTTTTTTTAAGTTTTTGACTGATTGGCGGCAATGTCGCCTCCCTCCCCAAAACATTTCAAGATGTTTTCCATATACACGGAAATATTCTGTCTGGTTTGATCCGAAAAGTTCTGCTTTCTGATTTTATACCTCTACGGCGGCGATGTCGCATCTTTTCTCTAGAATACTTCAAAACTATTTTACATACTTCTAAGTTCAAAAGTAGAAGTACACTCTTATTCAGTCTATTTTGATTCCAATAGTCATTTGTACCTGAAAGTGCACCACAAAAGTTGGCAGAATTCTTAAAGATCTTCAAAGAAATGCACTTTATGTGCTGGGTGCGGTATAAATAGTGATATACGCAAAAACGTTATAACTAAAACTTCAAAACATATTTTCCTTTTGACAAAAAAATTTTGACAGAAAATGTAATCTTTTTAAGTTTTGACTGATCGGCGGCGATGCCGCCTCCCTTCCCCAAGAAGATGCGGACGAAAGTTTTATGGATAAATCAGTTTTTGACTCGGCGTTTGCAGGATTGTAATTTTTAAACATTTTGAAAGTTGGGAACTCTACGAAAATTGGAGAGAGCCTTTTTATCGGGGAACGAAAATTGGGGAAAGTGTGCACAGACGAACGCAAATTTGCGGCGCAGTTTCCAAACCGTAGTTTTTTTCCTCGATTATACCCACGTACCCCTTTTGATCTACGAAATCTCGACTGTAACGGCGTTATTTACAACTTTCATATACTGGCTATCTATGTTCTTATCAAAACAAAAAAACTAAAAAAGATTTCCTACCGGGCGAGAATGAACTCACCACCCCATGTGTGTGAGTCATCTGCGTAGACCGCTGCACTAAATCTGCGCGGCCGCGGCGCTCTCGAGAACGCAGTTAAGAAACACCGAGTCAGTAGTTTTGAACTTTCTACCACCCTGTCGGGACACACCTTTCTCCACGCTTTCTACTGTTGAAATCGACATCGTCTCCAGAAGACGTCAAAATCAACTTTTTCAAAAAAATAAAAGTTCGGGCATCAACTAAGCCTAATTTCCAATCTATCTATCTAGGTTTCATAGAAATCGGCCCACTACGGAGGGAGTTATGGCTTGCAACACATAAACGGACAGACGGAATCTGTTGAATATTATTAGTAAAGATTATCGGTATACGATGTTTTCATGTTCCCAGATGTCATGTGTGATAAATTTTTGCAAAATGTTATGTTTTTGTAATACACTATTTCAGTCTTGACTCGGGATTCTTCTCTAGTTAGCTCTAAATTTCAACAACTTACATGCGAGGTTTTAAATAAAACTTGTTAGACAAGATATTCATTAAATTGGAATTAATTGGAACTTAATTGGAATACCGTAAGTGAAACTTGTTTCCCACGGATCTGTTATTGAAGGTGAAGAAAAGTTTAAGCGAAGGAGTTTCTGTGTTCCACGTCAATTGAAATACTGATTGCAAAAGCCACCCCACTGGAAAATTATTGAGAAAGGTTCAAAAATGTTTTGAGTAGAAACTGAAACTTGAAAAAATATTACAAAAAATTGGTTGTGAGAATGCAAGGATGAATGTCTTCAACGAAAATCCAAATCAATAAAAGTTTGAAAAAAAAACATAAGCCGAGCTTATTCGTTTCTACAGTCGTTCAAATATTCCTGTTTCGTCTATCACATATGAAGCTCTGGTGTAGTAAGCATTGATAACATTTTACACCCTAAAGTTCCTCGGATCGAAACATCACAGATATTAAAGGAGTGTGAAAAAACTAAAGAATACTGTAGGTATTTAGAATGGAACGACAATCTCTAATTGACACGCAACAGAATGGAACCACTGAACGTAGTTTATAGCAATGCCAGTTTGCCCAACATTACAACAGAAATTTTTTGGGTTATCAAACCTGAACTTGCACATGCATAACCCACATTGTTTTTTTAGGAGGACTCTGTCATCTTCGATAAAAAATTAAATTGTTAAATGATTGTGGCTAGAGAGATAAAATAATACAAATATATAGAGAAAAAATATGTGTGAAATTTTCAAAATAATATGTAACAAAACAAGTATATTGTCACGCTTAATTCAAACATTAACTTTTTTCAACGAAGAGGGCAAGACTTGGAAATTCCTTACAAAATAAAAAAATTGTTCCAAACTAATTTTGCTCCAGTTTGTGTTTATTAGCAGTCGAAGAGCAGAGATGTATGGTATAATATAGTCACTGTTTCAGATTCCTGTTATAAATATGACTGTTCTGATTTGTACCACTTCTGATCCAATGACATTGTCGGGAAAAAGCTGCTTTTAATTTTTAATTCAGGTTTCATGGCCTAATAGTAAGTTAATAACAAATCACCAATACTATTATATCATCAGTATACGATGATTTCATGTTCCCTGATAACCTGCGTGATAAATTTTTGCAAAAGTTTTCTGTTTTTGTAAAAAAATATTTCAGTCAAAAATTACTTATATCCACTCTGATTTATGGGTGCCTAGTGGACAAAGACTTGTAAAGAAAAAGGAGGTAAGAAATGTTCAAGACTAAAACTGTTCAAGACTAAAAGCCTACGGATCAAATCGGATGGGAGCGAGGAAAAGAAAGTGGAAGATGTACAAAGTACATCGAGTCAAAGGTTATAAAAAGAATTGATAAACTGCTTCAAAAGTCTGATGAATATCAATGTTAGTACAAAATGATTATCTTCCCTACGTAACATCTATATTTCGGTTTCAAAAGTATATTATATTTATGAAACATAAAACAAAACGTTTTACCGGATTTACTATGTTCATCTGTTGCAATTCAATCAAAAATTTATGAATGTTTTTTTTCCATGGTTCGTATTTGAATTGGTATTTAAAATTTGTAGTTTTGCTACCTAAAAGGTCTTACTGATGCAGAAAAATATGAACTTGCTCATTTCATCAACGTCTAAATCCTCTAGCGATATATAGAATCAGGAATGAAGTTACCTTAGCAATTTGATTATCTAGAAAAACAGCAAATTACTTGAAAATTTTGGAATTGTGACAAATCAAGAATGCTTTTCTCTTACAAATGCGCCCCATTGCAAACGAGAGAATATCGGAGAGAGACGCACCGATTTTGATTTATTCTCGCTATTTTTCAAAAAAGTTGTAAATTGTATGAAAAAAACGGTGATGATTTGTATTGGAAAAAACTCTGCGTCTCCCGCCGATACTCTCTCGTTTGCGGTGGGGCACAGTCGTAATAATAAGCTGATAAAGATCATGGGTTTACCAGACCTAGAGGGCAAAACCGAAGAATTGTATTTCAATGACTTTCATCTCACATACCTATTTTATGAAACATAAATAAATTTTTTGACTGTTCTTCAGCAATATTAAGAAATGGACGTTTGGACAGTGGACAGTGATAAAGGTTCTTTGTTTTTCTTAAAAAAAACGGTAATTTCAATATTGTATTACTTTGATTACAGATAAAAACAATATCAAAACGTAGTATCTTAATTGAAATAAGATAAAGAAACTAAAAGTGTGAGCTACTGCTTCAGGAACAAAGTAATATTGATTTCTGGGGGGGCGAATTATTGCGCCGACTATTATTTCTCAACAACATATTTTTAGAAAAACTATTGAGACTGTTTATTTTTGAACATCATCATTAAAAGAATACAATGCATCCACAGGGTTGCGATGCGTAAGGTCCGCAACGAAAAGTTTTGAATTTACCTGCCGAGTCGCGATGCGTGTGCGTCGCGTTTTTCATCGAAAGATACGAGAAACACACGCTAAACTTGAACTTGGCACTCAGCCAAGTCCTTTTTTGGCACGGTGCCAACCGCTGTGAGACGGAGCGCGTTTACGTGACCTTGCGTTTTGCACGCCTGTGTGCTTCCGAAACTTTTTGAGATCAAATAAATGAAAACTTTGTGTAAAACAAGTATCTTTTTAGAGACGTTTCTCAAAAAACTAGTTTGACAGTTGAAATCTTTGATAGAATAAAGCTAGGTCAGAACAAAACATCCACTTGTAGATTGTTAGATTGTCTGGAAACAGAGTGGTGAAAATAATCATTAATTCGAATATCGTTCTCTTACGAATAAATACTTATGCAGATGATGTAACTGAAAATATTTGAAAAAAAAACAAGTATATGTTACGAAACTTGTCAAATTTCGGCCCGACCCGGCTTTGACCGATTTTTTTGAATTTTTAGAAGATTTTCCATTTAAAAAATCCAATTTCTAAATGCATAACTAGCTTTTGCTTGAATTCTAAAGTATAGTCAAAAATTCGACATTTTTGGTAAAAAATTCAAAATATTTCGAAATTTCGTTCAAAATTCTGTGTTATAACAAACGAGAAAAATTCCAATTTCGGCCCGGCCCGGCCCGTGACGACAAGTTTGTATGTAACAGGTTACAGAAAAAAAACTATTCGAAAATTCCGGTTTCGAAAATGTTAGTTATTTTTTAATGTTCAAATTATATTGCTTTTGTCTCTGAATGCATACTTTTTCAAATTGATCACTATAGAGATTTTTCGTGGAATGTTGATACAGTTGAGTGCTTCAAAACAAATATGTCTGTTGAAACATGTCCTATACACCAAACAGTTGGTTTTTATAATAAGAATTTGCTTTGAAAACGTCCATGTAACCTACTTAGCGTTCATTTCATCATAAATTTCATTCATAGAAAAACTGTTATACAGCATTATCAAAACATACCCAAAATATATAAATACAATAAAACCGACAAAAGAAATTGAAAAAGAAGTTTTTGTTAAAGTATCAGTGAACCTGTATTTCGTCGGTGATGTTATCAACTATTTCCCCAAAGACAAACTTGTCGACAACTGAAAGGGTGAATGATGATCCCACATGGTTTTCCAAAAAACTAGGCTCATCATCGCCTTACTAATCTCTCATTTCAATATTGTTTCAATCTGTTCACTAATTCACTTTATTTATCTCTTTTTCAATCACCTGTTATCAGGAATATTTAAATAATTATAATTTAAATTACTGCCTTTAATTCCCTTTTGTCAGTAAACGCGCTCTGTTGCTCAGCGACAGAATCCCGCTCTCCTCCGCATCAACACTATCTCTGATGCTGTCGGCCGCGAAGCGTGTCCGCGTCGCGGCCCACCGCGCATATTTTATCTCAATCTCGTTCTACGAGAGAGGTTGGTACTTCTACTCTTTGTAGATTGCGTGAGAGTGTGTGATTTTCCTGGCGAATTAGATCCTTATAATTTTCCATTACTATTTCTAGCCATTTAAGCGCGTACTGACGCTAGGGAATCCTAATTCTCCTCCTTTTTGGGCTCTTTAGACCAATTTAAGCGATCCGCGGTTGTGACCGCGCATTCGTCTACCTTTCGACCCGCGGCACATCCGGTTTGTTTCTCTCCAATGTGTAACTGTCTAATTCTCGGCAAGATCGCAAACGGAATAATTGTAGCATGAATCATTTAAATTTTTCTGCCTCTGACGTACATCTCACAATCGCACAAAAATTATGAAAAATTCTCAACGGAGTCAATAGAGATTTAGTTCACACCCTGTTTCAAGGGCACTTGAAACACACGTTTCACAATTAGAAATAACAACGCTGCGAAGCTTCAAAAAAACAGTAACTAAAAATTAGAAAGCTGAAATTAAACATCCTGTTAATTCCACTTTTCATTTGACTTCAACATTTCAGGTTTCACCAGTCAGCTGTGTCAATAAAATCGGGTCTGGAAGAATAAAGTAAATAATGTATGCTGTTTCAGTAGTGTTTTCTCAACAATATTGACGTTTACAATCGTTATAAGTAAAAACAAATCAAGAACGTAATTCAGCAGTCAGACACGAAAATCAACTTAAAAAAGAGAAATCTACAGTTTTAACATATAAGAACCCCCCAATTTCAAAAAAAAAACATGGAAAAAATTGTGAAAAAAAAATCAATTGAAAAAAGCAAAAATAAAAAAATCTCGGAATTTTATGTCTTGCCAATCGTTTCCGGACAAAAAACAATGTTTATGATCATTTTGCCTAAATTTTGAAATCGAACAGAATTTCGGAGTTTTTTTCTATTTTGCCTCCAAAATCGAACATTTTCAAATTGGGGGGTTCTTATATTATTATCATAATGATTATGTATGTCAATGTAAACTTAAACTTAAAAATTGAAACAGGGTGTTCTACCGACGTGAAATGAAAATGTTCTTTACTATCTTTTTATCACTGATCTGATTACTCTCTTCGAAAAATATTTTCACTGGAACAAACTATCTATGTGTGAGTTCCTAAACTATTAGTTTAGTATTTTCTTCAATTTGTGAACTATTTTTGAAAAAGATTTTAAAATTATATATTTTTAAATTATTTCAAGTTTGGCCAATCTAAGACTTTCGGTACGTTCGCAGAACTCTCAATTCCTTTTTTGCAGTGAAATTGGTATAAGAAACAATATCAAAAATGAAAACTCCGTTTCACGAATTAAGTGAAACCGGAAATCAAGAACGTAATTCAGCAGTCAGGCACGAAAATCCACATAAAAAAGAGAAATCTACAGTTTTTAAATATTTTATTCTTATAATAATTATGTATGTCTATGTAAACTAAAACTTTAAAATTGAAACAGGAGGTTCTACAAACGTGAAATGAAAATGTTCTTTACGATCTTTGTACCACTGATCTAATTACTCTCCTCGAAAAATATTTTCACTGGAACAGACTATCTATGTATGAGTTCCTAAACTATTAGTTTAGTATTTTCTTCAAACTATTAAAAAAAAGATTTTTATATTATATATTTTTAAATTATTTCAAGTTTGGTAAATCCTAGTTTTCCGGTACAAACGTTCGCAGAACTCTCAATTTCTTTTTCATTTTTTTACATTAAATTGGCTCAGATGGAAAATTATCGGAAAAACATGTTGATGTTTGCGATTCTGTGGTTCTGCTAAGTTGTGATCGATTTTTTTTATAATCTGGATGTCAATCAGCACGTTGAATCATGATGCCTTTTTGGGTAGCTTAAGAAAAAATCTCTGGAAAACTTCGGCAAATAACCAATAATGAGCGCTCTCCCTTGCTCTTTTAGCGGTAATTTATGAAAATCAAAACAAGATTATAATACATTTGAACAACGTTTCTATAATTAAGAAATTTAAGAAACATGAACAATATGTATGAAACATGATTTTTCACACGGAATGTTAATTAAATATAACAAAAATTCTACAATTAATTTTTTTTTTCAAAGTTTCAGGTCAATCCGACCAATTTGAAAAAAGTTAGTGCCGATAAACACAATCGGAATAAGATTATGGCCAGCACTGTATATGGTTCTACTGTTAACTTTCAGTTTACTATTGTCTTCGGGAATTATGACGAACAAGGTCACTAAAAAGTTTTTTGCGCGGACTGAAAATTATAGAAAAGGATCATTAGAGAGTAGAAAGTTATCAAAAAGGAAATACTTCGAAGCAATGAACTTTTTAGCTCTAAATCTCAACAACTTATGTACGTGGTCTTAAATAAAAGATGTAAACTATATCGAAAGTGGGATTTTTTGAGAAACAAAAGAGCTTCTCGAAACCGGAAATTGTTAATTTGACTGAATTGTAGAAAAACGTGAAAACGCTTTTTTTCTGTTTCTTATTCTGATAAAGTAGTCGGCTTGTGTAATTAAAAAAGTTGGATTTGCTAATTTCTCTATTGTTTTTCATTACTATTTTTAAAATGCTCATCAGAAGACATTGATTCTGATATTAAAAAAATTCAAAAAGCCTATCTAAATTCATTTAAAAATGTTTGAAATCTAGTTGAGTCTGAAAAAACTATTTTTGTGTTTCAGTTTCTCCTTTTCAAATAAAGAAACCGCAGTATCCCAATTGAACTTTCCGCTGAGATTGATCAAGTTTCCTGCGTTGGTTAAAAACTGGAACAAGTAATCTGTAATTGTAAAACTCACTTCCGGAAATGAGTGATAACGTGAACTATCAGTTTCTCACGGATCTGTTATAAAAGGTGAAAAAAGTTGAATCATAACCATTTCTGTTTCGAGAACCCCTGTTAGGAAACTCCACATTTTCCACGGGAATCCAATTTTCTGAAGATTTTCTACTACTGTTTACAAAAAAAATTTCCCAAGAAAAATGTTGTGAAGGGTTCAAATATCTTTTTAGTAAAAAGTGAAACTTGAAAAATTATCACACTGTAACACATCCATTATCAGAATACATATGTTTCGAACGAATAACTTGAACTGGAATGATAAATGTCTAGAACGCAAATCCTAAATAGAAAAAGTTGTTAAGCTCACAAAAACATTATTCTTCCTGTTTTGACTATCACATATGAACATAGGATTTGCTGTAATAAACACTAGACACTTAACACACTTAGTAGTTTCTCGGATAATAACATTGCAAATGTGAAATGAGTGTAAAAATACTAGAAACAGTGTAAAAAATCTAGAAAATACAATATTTTTGCACATGCATAATACACGTTTGTTTCATGAGGAGAATTCCGTCATCTTCGCTTAATAGATTTTTTGTGGCTAGCGAGATAATAAAATAAACAAATCGATTTCTTGAATTCTGTTAACTATTTGTAACAAACTAAGTTTATTATCACGCTTTACTTCAACATTGTTTTTTTAACGAAGTTGGAAATGTTTGAATGTTCCTTACCAAAATCAAACATGAACCATCAGAAAAAGTACATATCGGATCCGATTAAAATGTGACCGAGTGTTGTAATAAACCACGGTCACTGAGTCACAGTGGAGTTATGGCACATGTCCTACATCATCGAAAAGTGGAGAACACGCCGCTTCCAAATATATATTCAGTTTTTGCTCTTGAGACTTGGTATTCGAGAAAAACAAGGTCAAATTGTTGACTGTTGGCGAGTTACCCTACAACCATGTGAAACGGCTGCGGGCAAAACTAAAAATAATAATCAAAATGCTATCAAAGTAATAAAAATGTTTCATTTACAATAAAAACGTAAAACAGTATGTCTTAAAATCTATCATAGATAGAAATAGTTGGTTTTTCGTTTTGGCAGAATCGGAGTGACTGAAAATGTTCCTATCCCTTAGCTCGAGGTTTCGAAAAAACAATGTTTTGGTTTTGTAGGAAAGCAAACAGTTGTTATCACTGTCAGCCGGAGTATTCTTTGAAATAGTGAACCTCTGTGTTGCCGAATCTGCAAAATTATATTCGGTTAGACATCTAGAATTTTTGGTGTTGCGCCGCCTTCATTCCGGTCACCAGATGGTCCATTTCCTGTTTACCGATTTTAGGCTTGAGCTCACGTATTAATCATTGCTATGTTTCTTATCTTTACTAATAATATTCAACAGATCTGTTTGTAAGTCCGTATGTCGCCGACTCTAGCGCCCTCTGTACTGAACCGTTTGTGATGAAACTTAGACAGGTCGCTTGGAAATTTGTCCCTGATAATGCCCGAACTTTTCTTTTTTCAAAAATGTCAAATTTGACGTCTTCTGGAGACGATACCGATTTCAACGGTAAATGGCGTTGAGAAAATGAGAAAAGGTGTGTCCCGACAGGGTGGTAGAAGGCTCATCAACCTGATACTACTGACTCGATATTTCTTGACTGCATTCTCGATGGCGCCCCAGCCGCGCGTATTTGGTGTAGCGGTCTACGCAGATGACTCTCACTCATGGGGTGATGAGTTCGTTCCCGCCAGGTCGATAAAAGTTTTTTGGTTTTTTATTTTGATAAGAACATAGACAGCCAGTATACGGAGGTTGTAAATATCTTTGTTATAGTCGAGATCAAATGGGTTAAATAGGTACCGTTTTTTGGCACTATTCACACTGATAGCAGTTAACAGTAAGAATTTCTTCCGCAGCTTCGCGGGGGAGGGAGGCGGCATCGCCGATCAGTAAAGAACTTTTAAAAGAAGTACTTTGGGTGCATTATACTTATGAAGAGGCAAATAAATGGAAGAACACTACTCAAGAAGTGATGGCGATTTGTGAATAAGGGACTTTGTCAAAGCTCGGCTACCTTCAAAAAAGTAATGAATTCTAGAATGAGAGTTAAGTCAAAAAATAAGTCAAAAATTAAAATTTTAGATCTGAATGACCACTCGCTTTTTAGTGAGGGAAGACCACTTTTTCCCCCGCCATACCTGCTGCCCGTTGGGAAAGAAGGCGGTGGAAGGAAGAGTTATCAAGTTCCAGTTCATCTGTAGGAGTATTGTGAAATAGTTTCAGTGAAGGTTGTTCCGGTAAAGGTAAAGTAAAAAACCGCTTATTCTAAAATCCATACTCCTTCAGGATCGAAAAAAGAAGTTGTAATATAGAAGTATAAGAGAGAGGAACTGGAGAAAACTTTTTTCCTCTGTTACGTATCCTAAGATTCGAGTTTGCCATTAGATCTCTCCTGATCGTTTTCAGCGAACGTATGGGTTTGTTATAACTAATTGTTTTATTTTTTTTACTGTGGGGAGGGAGGCGGCATCGCCACCGATCAGTAAAAACTTAAAAATTGATATCGGAATGATCACTCGCTGTTTGAGGTGGCAAAAAGAAGAGTGATCAAGTTCCAGTTCTTCTGTAAGATTATTTTGAAACAAGGATAACATACTAAGAAAGCTCATTGGTAAATTCAAAATCCGTTCATTCTAAATTCTATATTCCATCTGGATAAAAAAAGTAGTTGGGAAATTTTGTAGAATTGTGGTCTAAAAATGAGAGGTTTTACAATTGTGCTTTGTCGGAACGGACTGCTCAGCTAAGAAGCATCGCAGGCGCTGTAAAACTGAAAAGGGTGGTGTAGGGAAGGAGGTTGAGTCGCCGTTAGGCGACGTAAACCGACTGGTAGTGATTATTTTGATTCTGGTTATTCTGGTTATTCTGGGTATTTTGGTGTATTTTGGATAAGGATTTTTATGGAGGAGGGAGGAGAAAATGTGAGTGTTTCGAAAAATAACCATGAATTTAGTTAAGTTTGAAATTTTTTAAATTAAAAACTACTTGAAACAGAGGCGCGGTAATTTTCAAACTTGAAAATGTTTCGATTTTTTTCGCGATAAAGTCATATTTCTAACTATGAAAATAAAAGGAAAAAACGTCGAAAATGGGGGTTTTTTTTAAAGCCGGCTCTTTAGTAAATAATAATCATGAACTACATATCAAGTAGTAAATAATAATCATGAACTACATATCAAGAGTTTTTGAAACTGAAAACAACTATTTCTGTTTTCAAATTATTCAATTCTTTTGAAAGAATTAAATAACTCATGTGTTTTTAGTTTTACGTTTCTAGCAAAAAAAAATTTTTTAAGTCAGTTTGACATAGCTTAATGGAGGTTAGAACCTAAAAAGTAGCGATTACGTGGTACTTATTATAGCCCCAGATGGTCGGGAATTTTTTTTGGTAGCAGTGTGTTCCGGATTTGTACCCTCGAGCACCATTTTGAGAAGTTTAGTCATAAATACCTTTGGAGATCTCATTCGATTACAGTCTGCAAATCACTGAATTCTTTTTGAAAAGCTGTATATCAAATTTCTGAAACAGAATTTGTTTTCAGAATGTCTAAAATTCTTCTAAATGTACAACGGACTGAAAATTCACCAAAAGAATCTTCCCCTCCGGATCCATTCCAAGAAAAACAACAAGTTGATCACTGTATCAAGGATATCACAAGTTGCAATTCTGGAAATCGAGTTAATATCAAAAACGACTTGTATTCAAGAACCTGTTTCCAAAGTTGATTATCAGCAGGACACTGAGGTGGAAGATGATTCAAAGGCAACATCTAGCTCCGAATCAGATTTTAAAATAGAGATCTTATCACTCGGAAACAAAACTGTAGAAGCCTCACCAAAATCCACGTCATCTTGTATTTCATCAGAGATTCTCACAAATAGCTTGGTGAAAGAAGAGGAGCTGTCTCCAATGGAACGAGTTATGAGAGTTGAGTACAAAAATTAATCTGTTTCGACTGCCATATTGCGTCTACTTTTTTAATAATAATCATAGTCATGCATTCCAATCGTTTAAAAACCCGCTTCAATTTTTCAGAATCGTCCATCCCATCCCGCCCATCTTCCTTCCCATTGGACTTTTCCACTTCCTTCTTTTCATCCATTCCATATTTCAATTTTAATCGAAAAACTTCGGAATTTGTACCCCCAATAATGTTGGAAAAGTTTGAATCACTGGATAGAAGTATTGAAAAACGAAAAATTGATATTCGGGATTTGTTGAAGAGAATTGAATCAGCGAAGAGGAGGCGTAGAGTGAGTTTGTAAACCAAGAACACACAGTAAAATAAGAAAACTGGAATTGAAAAAAGAGAGATGTGATACAGTTAAAATTTCATATACATACCTCTGTAATTTGTAATCTGTAATTACTATCGCATTTCAGAGATTCAGTGAGCATCTGCAACGAGTACAACTGGAACATAATATCAATTATTGACGATTTCAACAAAACTGCTTTTAATTTTTATTCGTGTTTCATAACATTGCCAAAGTTACTGCCAAATCGACAATACTATTATACCATCAGTATACGATGTTTTCATGTTCCCTGTCATGTGTGATTAATTTTTGCAAAAATGTTCTGTTTTTGTAATACATTATTTCAGTCTTGACTCGGGATTCTTCTCTAGTTAGCTCTAAATTTCAACAACTTACATGCGAGGTTTTAAATAAAACTTGCTAGATAAGAAATTCATTAAATTGGAATTAATTGGAAGTTAATTGGAATACCGTAAGTGAAACTTGTTTCCCACGGATCTGTTATTGAAGGTGAAGAAAAGTTTAAGCGAATACGTTTCTGTTTTGAAAGGCTTGTTTAGGAAACTCAACATTTTCCACGGCAATGGAAATACTGGCTCCGGGTCATTTCGCCACTAGACGTTTCGCCACCGGACATTTCGCCACAAAAAATAGAGAATTTCCGAAACTTTATAGGGAAAAAGACATACCACTAGTACGCATTGATTGTGCTAATTAAAGTGATGAGCTTTTTTCCCTATAAAGCTTGGGAAATTCTCCATTTTTTGGTGGCGAAATGTCCGGTGACGAAACGTCTGGCGGCGAAACGTCTGGTGGCGAAAAAAAAATGTTTTGAGTAGAAACTGAAACTTGAAAAAATATTACAAAAAATTGGTTGTGAGAATGCAAGGATGAATGTCTTCAACGCAAATCCAAATCAATAAAAATTTGTTAAGCTCACAAAAACACAAGCCGAGCTCATTCATTTCTACAGTCGTATAAATATTTCTGTTTCGTCTATTACATATGAAGCTTTGGTGTAGTAAGCATTGATAACATTCTACACCTGAAGTTCCTCGGATCGAAACATCACAGATATTAAAGGAGTGTGAAAAAACCAAAGAATACTGTAGGTATTTAGAATTGACCGACAGTTTCTAATTGACATGCATAAGAATGGAAGCACTGAACGTAGTTTATAACAATGCCAGTTTGCCCAACATTGCAACAGAAAGTTTTGTGTAACAAATTCTGAGTTTGCATATGTCTAAGCACAATCCATGTTTGTTTTTTTAGGAGAACTTTGTCATCTTCGATAAAATTGTCAAATTATTGTGGCTAGAGAGATAAAATAATACAAATATATAGATTGTGAAATTTTCTAAATAATATGTAACAAAACAAGTACAATTATCACGCTTAATTTAAACATTACCAACTAATTTTTCTCCAGTTTGTATTTATTAGCAGTCGAAGAGCAGAAATGTATGGTATATTATAGTGACTGTTTCAGATTCCTGTTATAAACATGACTATTCTGATTTGTACCACTTCTGACCCTATGCCATCATCGGAAAAAGCTGAGAACACGCTGATACCAAATATATACATTCAGTTTATTTCCTCAAGGTCTGGTATCCTAGAAAAACGAGGTAACAGTTTTGACCGGTGACAAGTCACTACGCTAAATTAAAACTCAAAAATTTTGAATAAGGAATTAAATTAATAAAAACATTTCATTTACAATAACTACGTGAAGCAGTATGTCTTAAAATTTATTATACATACAGTACCGGACAAAAAGGTATCAACTTTGGCTGTTTTCAGTGGAAAATGACCAACTTTGAGAGTGTACTTTGATGTCACCTGATTGTCCGATAAACTCAAGTTTATAAAGGTTTGACAGAGCAAAAATAGTTCATCATTTTTGTAGTTGAACATTTTTTTGTATGGACACTACCATGAAAGTTACAGGTAAAGAATCCCATTACTCCCCGAAATCGACTAATTTCAATGGAAAATAGCCAAATTTTGGAGAATTTCACTTTGACAACCTGTAACTTGCTAGGGAGTGTCTCTACAAGAAAATGATCAATTAAAAAAATTATGTACTATTTTTGCTCTGTCCAGCACATACAAAATAAAGTTTATGGGACAATCAGGTGACACCGAAATACACTGTCAAAGTTGGTCATTTTCCACAGAAAACAGCTAAAGTTGATACCTTTTTGTCCGGTACTGTAGATAGAAATTGTGGAGGGTTTTTGTCTTCGGAAATCAGAGTGACTGAAAATGTTTTTTTTCCTTAACACGAGGTTTTGAATCGAATTTACAAAATTTTGGTTTTATAGGAAGCAAATAGTTGCAATTTTTTATGATATAAGTATTTTTCAAAATAGTGAATCTCTGAAGGCATCGCAGTGATACCGAAATCATATTTAATTAGAAACCTAGAATAAAGATGATATTTCTCCTCGTATCTGATTGCTTTCCGAAGTTATGGTTCAATTATTGACTGTAACGGTAAGGGCACGTAGGAAACATGGTACACTTCTCTTTATTCTAATTGTAAGTTCAATATATTAATTGAGAACCGAAACCGATTTTCTTCTATATTTAAACAGCAAAACGGTAAAATTGGAAATTGATGATGGTTCTTAAAATATTCTCTCTCAAGACTTTGTGTACAAATGTCAAGATTTTGTAACAGTATTTGAATTTGAAGTATGATACAAAAACAAATGCTATTCTTCTAACAAATTACAAGTTTTCTAAATCAGAATAAATGTTTTGAAAACAGAACTTCAAGCTGCATGTATTACCTCACGCTTGTAAAATACAGAGAAAGAGTTAGTGTCTCAAAAATAAACTAATTTATGTTTCCAACAAATTTGAACTTCCCAGAAAATCATGATATTAACTTATTGCATTGATAGCTATGTTTAGGAAAATTATTCCAACCTTTGGAGGTCCATGTTGAACAAATTAACTAGAAAACATCTCTGCAGAAGTTTAATATTATTTTGAAACGTGCAAATAATTTTCGGTTTCAGAAAAAATATTTCAGTTTTCTTTGAAATACTTTCCTTACTATGTTGATTGTATGATTTACTCGAAAAGCTCCTTCAAAAAATTTATTACCTATTTACCCGTCGCCGATTTACGGCGGCTCTCTACCGTACTTTACCAATAAAAAGTTCAGGATCCGGCGAATGGGTAATAAATCTTTATATCTAACTTTGATTGACAAAATTTGCTTTCGCTGGTTCCTAACCGCTTCTCAAAACAATTTCAATTTGACTCGGTTACCCCCTTTCCCTTCTACTTTGCTAAATGATGTCTCTAGTGCATTTTTATTAGAGTTCCAGGGTCCTGACGTTCCCTCATCCAAGATGTCAGATTTTCAAGAAATTTCGGAAAAAAACTTCAAAAATGAGGTTTTTTGAAATCGGGCATAAAAATAGGTTTTTTTGAAGACTGACAACTATGGATTTTTGGAAAAATGTTAGTTTGATTGGATGTTAGCTACAGATTCACCGATACTAATAGTGAGTACGAATCATGAAGTACAGATGACGAGTCTTTGAAGCCAAAAACAATTATTTCTCTTTCAAATTATTCATAAGAATTAGAGAGAAAACGGAAAATCGATATTCGGGATTTGTTGAATAGAAATGAATCAGCGAAGAGGAGGCATAGAATGAGGTTGTAAACCAAGAACACACAGTAAAATAAGAAAACTGGAATTGAAAAAAGAGAGATGTGATACAGTTAAAATTTCATATACATACCTCTGTAATTTGTAATCTGTAATCACTATCACATTTCAGAGATTCAGTGAGCACCTGCAACGAGTACAACTGGAACATAATATCAAAGATTTCTGTTTTTGTAACACAATATTTCAGTCAAAAATTACTTATATCCAATGTCTCATTAGGCACTGCAAAGGATTTTTGCGGAAAAATGAGGTAAGAAATGTGGGTATTAATTCAAGTTGTGGAAGATGGAGTGCATCAAAATGGTCACCTTGGAATTCAAATCTTATTGACACTGCTTTTTGTAAATGAACATACTGACGTTTGGTGATAAGCTGAGCATCAATTTCAGTCAATGTTACAATAATTTCTGTTACAAATTGTTGATGAATAGTAATGACAGAAATGTGTTTTTCAGTTGTCCATTGTTTTCATCTTATGACTAATTAATCGGAAAAATTGGACAGAATTTACAAACATTGGAACGGAAAATAATTTCTGTCTGCGCCTTCTTTGATTCGCACAGTTATCCCTTATAACTCGTTCTGTTGGATCGTGGAGATCGATTCCGGGTTTCATCGAGCAGGAGTTTCAGTCAATGTAACAACTATTTCTGTTGTAAATTGTTAATAAATAGAAGTGTTTTTCAGTGTTCTTTTATTAAGAGATATATTTGAATACATAAAAATTGGCACAGCTAGCAGGGAAAGTTACATACGAAAAAAAAACGTAATAGTAGAAAAAGTATCACAACAACTACAACTTTTTTAGACAATAAGAGAAAATAAATACAACTCGCTGATTAATTATCTTTATCCAAAGAAAGAAATTTTAGAAATTATGAAACAGACACTATTTTCAGAATGTCTCAAACTTTTCGGCTCCTAATGAACCACTGTGGGAAACCTAACAAAAAGGATTTTTCCCTCCGGATTTATTCCAAGAAAAGTAGCCGATTGATAACAGTTTCAGTGGAAGTATACATATATTCCAATCCTGAAAATCGATTTAACTTCATATTCGGGGAGGATGCGCGAATTTTCTTTCAAAAATTGATGAATTTAAATTTTGCATGTTTCGAAATTCTACATTAAAAACATTGCTGTTAACAGTTATTGATATAAAATGAAGTGCCACTGGGTTCTGCTTCTGCGGATCTACAAAAAAATTGATCAATAATAACAGTTAAACAAAATATTCTCGTTTTGAATATTAAATCGATGCAATTTTTTTATCCTAAAAACGTTTTGGATCATTTTTCAACGAGTTATGAGAGGCAAAGTTGAGAATAAAAATTATTCGGTTTTGACTGTAAGTTCAAGGGAAAACTTTTTGAAATAATAATACTTCCTTCCTTGTGTCTGCGATTAAACTCGCTTTAATTTTTCAGAATCCTCCATACCATCCCGCCCATCATCCTTCCCACTAAACTTGTCCACTTCCTCATATTCATCCATTCCATATTTCAAGTTTACTCGAAAAACTCCAGAATTTGCACTGCGAATGATGGTGGAAGAGCTTGAGTCATTGAATATATACATACTTGTCATTTGACGGGCCGGGCCGGGCCAGGGCCGGGCCGAGGAAAAATTTTGCCGGCCCGGCCCGGCCCGGTCGGCCCGGGTGGAAAATTTTTTTTAATTTTTGCACCCCAAAAATAATTTTCAAGTGCTTTTTTATCACTAAATTTACTGTAGAACTAATAAAAATCGTCAATTCAGTCGAATTTTTGCAGAAAATGCCCCAAAAACCACTTTTTCTAAAATTACTGCTGAAAAAAACATGTTTTTTGAAAAAAAGTCGCTTCACCCGGGCCGACCGGGCCGACCCGGGCCGGGCCGGTGAAAATTTGGAAATCGGCCCGGCCCGGCCCGGCCCGGCCCGTGACAAGTATGAATATATACAATCTAGAATTGAAAAATAAGAAATGTGATACAGTAAAAATTTCATATATGTATGTACATACCTCTGTAATTTGTAATCCGTAATCACTGTCACGAGATTTGGTGACCATCTGCCACGAGTACAACTGGAACGTCAATTACTGATGATTTCAACAAAACTGCTTCAAATATTTATTCGGGTTTCATAACGTTGCCAAAGTTAATAACAAATCACCAATATTATTACATTATCGGTAAACGATGTTTTCATGTTCCATGATAACATGCGTGATGAATTTTTGCAAAAGTTTTCTGTTTTTGTAATACAATATCTGAGTCAAAAATTAGTTATATCCACTCTTGATTTATGGGCGCCTTGTGGACAAAGACTTGTAAAGAAAAGGAGGTAAGAAATGTGGGTATTAATTCAAATTGTGGAAGACCGATAGTATCAAAATGGACATCCGGGAATTCAAAAATTATTGACACTGATTTTTGTAAATGAACATACTGACGTTTGGTGATAAGCTGGGCATCAATTTCAGTCAATGTTACAATAATTTCTGTTGCAAATTGTTGATGAATAATGATAAAAGTCATGTTTTTCCAGTTGTCCTTTTTTCCATGTTATGACTAATTAATCGGAAAAATTGGACAGAATTTACAAACATTGGAACGGAAAATAATTTCTGTCTGCGCCTTCTTTGATTCGCACAGTTATCCCTTATAACTCGTTCTGTTGGACCGTGGAGATGGATTACGGGTTTCATCGAGCAGGAGTTTCATTCAATGTAACAACTATTTCTGTTGTAAATTGTTAATAAATAGAAGTGTTTTTCAGTGTTCTTTTATTGAGACAATTATTTGAATACATAAAAATTAGCACAGCTAGCAGGGAGTGTTATAAAAAAAACATACGAAAAAAATCGTAATAGTAGAAAAAGTATCACAACTACAACTATTTTTTAAGAACAACTATCTTAAGAAAAAACACAGTAAAAGTAGAATTTAAAAAACAGAACATTGAAAAATAAAACGTGTGAAACAGGAAAATTTTCATATTCCTCTTTTGTCTTTAATCGCTATCACATTTCCGTGATTCAGTGAGCATCTGCAATGAGTACATCTAAAAATTCACAACAAGAATCTTCATTTTCGGACCGACTCCAAGAAAAGGAACCAATTGATAACAGTTTCACGGGCGAGGTATATTCCAATCTTGAAAATCGACTTAATAAGAAATGTGTTAACGATACATAGGGGATGAAGTTAGGAACAAAAATTAAGTTCTACAACAAAAGTGTTTTCCTGAGCGATAGGTTTTTAACTGTTTCAATTTGGAACCATTAGTTTCAGACTGTTTGTGATTGCTAATAACATAATCCTCATGTAGAGCTTCAATGAAATAGATAATTTGCGGTCCTAGGAAAGGAGGCGGGTTTTAAGCAAAATCAAGCTTATATATTTCAATTTTTGAAAATCCGGACATGCAGTTCAGAGAAAGCATATTGGACACATTTGTAATCAGAAGAAATCAGTTGGCTGGTTGTTCGGATGTGATATCATGAGCAACACCGTTTACCAGCAATTCCAATTCGTTATTGTTTCAGCGACGAATCAATTAGTCATAATAAAAAAAACTTAAGTGAGCCAACAGTAAAATTTGAATAATGCATAGTCTTTTTTTGAAAGTTAAAAAAACCCTGGTCTACTTTTCATTTTTCGCTTTTCTCTGCAATTTCTTCACAATTTTTTTTTGTTAGAAAGATCTAATACCTCCTCCTTGAAAGACCTTCTCTTCTTCCTCTTCCGTTGGGAAAAAGACCCCCCCCCCCCCCACTGTCTGCCCCCTCTCATCTCTATTCACATAGCATGTCTCGTTTGTTCTGTGTCTCTCCAAATTGCACGTTATCTTCTGCCGCTTTTTTCTAAACGACACTCCGATGTTCTTCTTATAAAACAATTTATTTCAGAACGTTTTATTCTTGTTTTTGTTTCTTTTCCATGTTTTCAATCAAGTCTGAATCCTAATTTTTGTATTTCAAGTTGAAATTGGAGGTAAAATCTTAAGGAACAAGAAAGAACGAGTGAGTTTTTCCGATTATAAAGTCAAATATCAAACAAATCGATAAGTTTAGATTTCCATTCAAAAAACGCAGATTTTTCTTTAGAATCTCAATTTTTTTGATTGAAAAAAGTTTATTCACGTTGTCCGAGTGTAGTACACCACAACTTGCGAGTTTTTTGGCTCATTTTATTGATTCTGCAAAAAAAAAACAAATCTGTGAACTCTTCCAATAACTGGACCTAATTTTCGAGATTTTTAGATTTTTGGAAAACACAATTTTTTCGAAAAAATTTTTTCGTCAATTTTTTTCTCATTGTTCTCCCTTTTGGTAAGAAAAGTTGGAAAAGGCTTTTCGATAGACTATGAATATTTTTTTGGTCAGAAACTGAGAGTCAAAAAATAATAATTTTTTCTGTGAAGTCGTTGGGCTATTTTAAAACGCTTCAAAAAATAGAAAAACTGAAAAAAAAATTTCAAGGTAACCGCGAAAAAAAGGAAATAAAAAAGTGGAAAATTTCGGTTCTTCAAGATTTTGATGGCTATAGAAAAGATGTCAGTTGATCTGTTTTAGCTCTGAAAACGTTGGTAAATTTGAAGAAAATGATAACCACGGACTTTTGAAACCTCTATCAAAAAGTTTGAATGTTTTCCGACCAGTTTCCAATTCGTAGCATAGCCTCATAAAATGCAAACTTGTCACGACCCGCCGTCCCGGGGTTTGAAATTCAAAAAACTTTTGAACTATAATAATATTTGAACGAAAAAATTTTTTCCAAAAATGTCGAATTTTTGACTATACTTCCGATTTCAATCAAAAAATAGCAATGCATCAAGAAATTGGATTTTTTGATGTAAAATCGTTGAAAAACTTTAAAAAATTGGTAAAAAATAGGTACCTTTTTTTGAAGCCTGGCCGACGGGCCGACGGCCTGGACCGAAATTTGACAAGTTTGATAACAGGTAATGAAAATTTCAAAAAGTTGCCATGTGCTTAAAACTTCAAATAAACGAATTTTGTTTTGAAAACATAACTCAAAACAAATAAATTAACCAATTTGATCATTTTAAACAAAATTTTTATTTTTTTGAAAAAATCATAAGGGTCTGTCCGTTTCTTAACTATTCATGTCGTGTACCTCTCAAAAAATGTTTTTTTGTAAAGTGACTCACAGGTGATGGTGGCTGACCCTGTTTTTGTCATTGTTACTTTTCAAGAACTTCGTATTGATTCCCGAAAGAAGAGCGCAGCACTTCATTTTTGATGAGCTGAAAAAAATTCAGTTGCAATTTTGGTAGTTCTCCGTTCCAATCATAATTGCAAACCGGGCCGGCTCGTAACTCGCGTCAAACTGAATATTATGAGGTGAAAAATATACCAAAATGTAGATCTCGGTGAGTTCTAAGTCTGTGACCTAGGATGGCTATTCGTTAATATGTCCGGGAAAAAGTGCCAAAAAACGCGAAAATGCCCAAAAAACCCATTCTAGCCCGGCCCGCGGCCCATTAACGATTAGCCATCCGGCCCGTATTAGGTTATGGACATAGAACTCGCCGAGATCTACATTTTGGTATACTTTTCAGATCATAATTTTCAGTTTGACGTGAGTTACGAGCCGGCCCGTGTCGACCCGGCTTGTGAGTATGCGTTTTTCCCGCTCCTTCCTTTCAGTCACCTCGGACACATCTTTCCACGTCATAAGCTTTTTCTGCTTTCTTTCAGTTCCCTTTCTTTTCCTCCCTTCCTTTTTTATTTCACTGCTTGGAATTTCTATTCTGGAGATTGTACTTTCAACATAATCTTCTCGTTGTCTTCTTTTTCGTTTTTGTTTCTCGTTCACAAATTCACTCTCCTTATATTCAATCATCGTTCTTTTCAGGAGACGGGTCGGAAATCTCTGCTTCTAGCAGAGGCTTCGAGCGTTTTCACCTTAAAACAGTTGGCACAAAAGACATTGAGGAATTGAAAATTTGGCGCACGGTTTTTTCCCAGTTTCCTAACGACGTGGAGGTCGGACTGACGACGAGAATAGCATCTGGGAGTGAGAGGAGTCATATCCAACTGCTGACCTCATTGATTGTCTAATAGGTTTCGATGCCAAAACGAAAGAGTTCCGGAGAAGCGGTTGAAACTCACATAACAACAGGACTAGCCGACATCAACGAAGTATTCAGAAATTTGCCACCAACATCAACTTTTTTTTCGCGGTTTTTACCCGATAATTCACTCGCAGCCCCTACACAGGTTAGTTCATTGAATACGTTCCATCAGTCGGCTCTATTCCAGTTTAGATGTCCTTCAAAAATTTGAACGTCCCAAAAAACACTTAGACGTCCCTTGAAACACTTAGACGTCCTTTGAAACATTTAAACGTCCTTTCGGGTCCCAAATATGTTCAAATATGTTTAAACGTCCCAAAAAGCATTTAAACGTCGCAAAAAATGTTTAGACGTCACTTCAACATTAAAAGTCACTGAAAGTGTTCAAGGGACGTCTAAATATTTTATGGGACGTTTAAATGTTTTTTGGGACGCCTAAATGTTTTGTGGGACGTCTAAATGTTTTTGGGACGTCTAAATCTTCAGAACTGTATTTTGGGACTTCAAAGGACGTCTAAACATTTTATAGGACGTTTAAACGTTTTTTGGGACGTCTAAACTTTTGAAAGGACCTTTAAAAAAATTAGAATGCGAAAGGACGTCTAAGTGTTTTGAGGGACGTCTAAGTGTTTTAAGGGACGTTTGAGTTTTTAAAGGACATCTAAACTGGAATAGAGCCCATCAGTCATTTCGCCATCACGAGATATCTTATCATGTGTGGTATGACGCATTTCGAACTCATTTTTCATTTGCTACCGTCTCTCTTTCTCATCCACCTATTAGATAGCACCTATTAGCACGTATTAGATAAACACCTGTTAGATAGCACTCCCAGGTTCTCATGGGACTCCGTTACCTTCTCAATCCTTAGACATACAGTACGACGTTGTGTTTTTTTTGTATGATTTACGCTGGGCTATGTGAGAATACGACGTATAGGAACAATTCAATCAATAAAACTAACGGCCTATGAGCAATGTCTCATGCACATGGGCTGAACCGTTATCGAGAGTGCTAGTCAGACCAGTACTTATTTCTACACCAGTGTACTTGTAAATCGTTTGGGACGAACCATAGATTCGTTAACTGACCCCCCGAGGACCCGGACACTCCAGGGACGTTTCCCCCCCCCCCCCCCCCCCCCCCCTCAGTCTCTGGCGATCCTCTCCTCCCTCGTGGTCAAATTGCCAAGGCCCGAAGGTTTCCTCATTATATTCGTTCGCATAACCGGCTTCTTACTAACACGTCGTTCAACATCAGCAAATATCCCATGAGAATTCCATTTGTTTTTGATAAACCAAGAACCCGAAACTTCACTTTGCAACTTTTAGAAGAAGACGAACAAACTGAAAATGTTGGTTTCGTTGAATTTGATTTATCTATTGCACCCTATAATTATCTTGTTTTTTTCCAGTTCCACAATCCGAACCCTTCCGACAGCGAACTACGCGCACTGAAGCGGCGAGCGGATGAGGAGGTAACTTTCAATACAAGAACTACAGTACTGGCCATATGCAGTTTTTAGTTGAAAATGGTCAACTTTGTGACTGTGATACGGCCTCCCTGATAGTCTCACTGTATTGATTGTTTATGGAGTATATAGATCACAAATAGAGCTTTATTTTTGTAGTTGACCACTTTTTTGTACGGGCGGTCCTTAAGAAGTTACAGGCAGTATTTGTAAAAATCTCAAAAATCTCTCTTTTTAGCACTGAAAAAGGGCAACAATTGCGAGAAATTTCTTTGACGATTGATAACTTCTTAAAATGTGCCCGTACAAAAAAGTTGTCAACTACAAAAATGAAGCTCTATTTGTGATCTATACAATCCATGAAGAATCAATATCGTGAGACCATCAGGGAGGCCGTGTCACAGTCACAAAGTTGACCATTTTCAACTAAAAACTGTACGTGTCGCATTCTTTATGGCCAGTACTGTATATAATTCTAATATTTTTTTCCAGGAACAAGTAAACACTGCCTCAAAAAGTTTACTGACCTCGTCTGGAGTAGCCAGAGCCGTCATTCCGGCGAGTGCCCCTTCGATTGCTTCTGCACCCAGTAAGATGGCATCGCAGTCAGTGGCGGCTAACACAAAAACTACAACTCGTGGTAAAGTATCGGGAGAAGGAGAGTATCAGGTGAGCTCGGGGGATATTTTTATCGGATTTACACGTTTAGGGTGGGGTTGAGATCCAACTGATTAGAAGACAAATGTCGATTAAAAAAATTTTAATGCTGTCTTGCTACAGTACGGGACAAAAAGCTATCAAGTTTTGACGTTTTCAGTTGAAATTGCCCAACTTTGAGGGTGTGCCATGGTAATACTGACTGACCTATCAAGTAGATTAATAATAAATCATAGAGATCAAGAGTTGAGCTTCATTTTTGTAGTTGACAACTTTTTTGTACGAGCACTCCCTAGCAAGTTACGTATCGACAAAGTAATTTCTCTCTTAAATCGACCAATTTCAGTGCAAAATAGTGCGATTTTTGAGATGTGGTCTTAAAATTACCATAACTCTCTAGGGAGTGCCCGTACAAAAAAGTTGTCAACTACAAAAATGCAGCTCTAATTTTGATCTCTATGATTTATTTATTATATATGTGATGGGCTAATCTCGTTGGCCCTTGCCCTCGCTAGGTTTGGTTGTCTCGCAGCGTAGGCCTGAGTTGAGTAGGACCAGCTGCCGCCCTAAGTGTCTCACTACTAAATTATGATCCGCTCTGGTCAAACATCTCCTGTTCTTGAGTTTTCTATGTTTGTTAGTCAATTGGAAACATACTTGCAAACCGGGCCGCATCGGGCCGACACGGGCCGGCGCGTAACTTTCGTCAAAATGAATATTATGCGCTGAAAAGTATACCAAAATGTAGATCTCGGCGAGTTCTATGTCCGTGACCTACTACGGGCAGGATGGCTAATCGTTAATGTGCCGCAGGCCGGGCTAAAATAGCTTTTTTGGCCATTTTCTCGTTTTTTGGCACTTTTTCCAGGCCCGTTGTAGGTCACAGACATAGAACTCGCTGAGATCTACATTTTGGTATACTTTTCAGCGCATAATATTGAGTTTGACGCGAGTTACGCGCCGGCCCGGTTTGCAAGTATGATTGGAACGGAGAACTACCAAAATTGCAACTGAAATTTTTTCAGCTCATCAAAAATGAAGTGCTGTGCTCTTCTTTCGGGAATCAATACGAAGTTCTTGAATTTCTCGGCAAGGGTACATTCGGACAAGTGGTCAAAGCTTGGAAAAAGGGAACCAGTGAAATTGTGGCAATCAAGATTCTGAAGAATCATCCGAGTTACGTACGTCAAGGACAAATCGAAGTGGGGATACTTTCAAGGCTTAGCGATGAAAATTCTGAAGAGTTTAACTTTGTGAGAGCCTACGAGTGTTTCGACTACAAAAGTCACACATGTCTTGTTTTCGAGATGCTCGAACAGAATCTGTATGAATTTTTGAAGCAGAACAAATTCATGCCACTGCCACTCAATGCAATTCGACCGATTTTGTTCCAAGTGTTGACAGCTCTTAACAAATTGAAGTCGCTCGGATTAATTCATGCCGATCTCAAGCCAGAGAACATTATGCTCGTCGCCCCACAACGGCAACCATTCAGAGTGAAAGTCATTGATTTTGGAAGTGCTTCTTACCGCAACAAGGTTGTAACAAACACTTATCTGCAGAGTAGATATTACCGGTAATCGAAAAAAAAAATCAAAATACCCCACTATTTTTTTTCAGTGCTCCTGAAATCATTCTCGGATTACCCTTCAACGAGTCGATCGACATGTGGTCATTGGGATGTGTGATTGCTGAGCTTTTCCTCGGATGGCCATTGTACCCAGGAAGCTCTGAATATGATCAAATCAGATTCATCATCCAAACACAAGGACTTCCACCAACATCCATGCTAGAGTGTGCTTCAAAGTTACACCGGTTCTTCAAAGTAGTCAAGTCGACCAGCCCAAACCATGCCAACGTCGGTGGAAGCTATTATCGTTTGAAGACAGTGGAAGAGTACGAATCGTCCTCGACCTTAGCCAAATCCAAGGAAACCAGAAAGTACATTTTCAACGTCATCGATGATATTTCTCGTGTTTTCTGCGGATTTGAGTCGGATCCAGTGGAACTCCTTTGCAATCGTATTGACAGACAAGAATTCGTTGATGTGCTGAAGAAAATGCTTGTTTTGAATCCAGATTTCAGAATTACACCTGCTGAGGGCTTGGAATCAAAATTTGTAACCATGACTCATGTTAATGGATACACTTTCGGAAATTACGTTCACGAGGCTCACAAGAGAATGGAAATCTGTCGCAAGAGTGGAACCACAAATGTTCCAACTTCAATCACTCCAGCTGAGAATGTTGTTGTCCCACCAAAGATTCAGCAACCTATGATTGCTGTCCTTCCCGCTCAAATGAACACTCTTCCGAACCTTTCAACTGTGGCAACTCAACCGGACCTCACAAATCTGATGCACCAATACTCACAAATGGCCGCCGCGGCTACCAACAACGCAGCAACTGCAGCTCAGTTCTTCTACCAACCAATTCCAGCACCACCACTGTTCCAGTATGCTCAACTTCGTAAGTTTTAGATTATCCCTATAATTCAATACAGATTCGTAACTCATGGTTCAGAACATCCATTCGCCGCACGTCAACCACATTTTTTATCCCTGGCCACCCCGAGTCATATGGTTCCCCAGTTTGTTCCGGTCCCCATAATGGATCCATCAATGCTTCAGGGACAGTGGCCACCAGGGGCCGCACAACAGTTCGCCGTACTCGCAAATGACATTATACGAGCGCCAGGAGTTCAGCAAATCAATCCGCTCAACCAAATGTTCGCTGCCACACCACAAACATTCACTCTGCCTCAGTTCCTGACGTCATCGATTCCAAACACCGCATTCAATGCGAATCAACCACCAGGAACAACTGCACAACAGCAACAACAACGGGCACAATCGATGATCAACGGAAACAACAGACCGCAGCCAATAGTGTCACGACAGCAGAAGAAAAACTCCCCGGCTCCATCAGTGATAACGTTGTCGAGTGATGAGGATAGCAATGATCCAAGGTGAGAAATAACAATCGGCTCTATTCCAGTTTAGATGTCCTTTGAAAACTTAAACGTCCCTTGAAACACTTAGACGCCCCTTAAAACATTTAAACGTCCTTGGTGGTTTCAAATATTCTCAAAAGTGTTTAGACGTCCCTCTAAACATTTAGACGTCCCTTGAAATATCAAAATCTGGTTTCACATAATTAGACGTCCCAAAAAACATTGAAACATCCCAAAAGTATTTAGACGTCCCTTTAACACTAAAAGTTAATGAAAGGGGTCAAGGGACGTCTAAATATTTTTTTGGGACGTCTAAACATTTTAAAGGACGTTTCAAAAAAAAGAGTTTGAAAGGACGTTTAAGTGTTTCAAAGGACGTCTAAGTGTTTTAAGGGACGTTTAAGAGATTTTGGGACGTTCTAGTTTTATAAGGACATCTAAACTGGAATAGAACCCAACTATCTAGTTGAATCTACTGACCTTAACTTCCTATTCATTCCAGCTAATATCACATCGGCCTATTTTCCGTTTAAGCAACAGTGGTAGTTCTACGCGTACCGGTGTCGTAAACCCTCTGAAAACCGACATGCTCCCACTTCCAAATGGTATCAAACCCGAAGATCTTGTTATCCCACCGACCACGTTTGATGTATCTTAATTACTTAATTACAATCTCAATTACTTCCCGATTCCGCAACTTTTTGATGTGAAAACTGTAACTTGCTGTCTCCCAACTCCGTTTTTTGATCCCACTCACCTTCCCAGAAACTTAGTTTCAATTCTTTTGCTTTGTTTTCAGTTGAGTATCAATTTTTTTTTGACTGGAAGGGTTTCCAGCGCTTACTTTCAAAAATTTTTGTAGTTCTGATGAGATTTTCATATTTGCAAATTTACGGCCCGGAGCCCCGGTAGAGAATTTTCAAGGCCCGGCCCGAAGGCCCGGCTTCAAAAAAGGTGCCTATTATTCACCAAATGTTTTGAATTTTTTTGAAATTTTACATTGAAAATTTCAATTTTTTGATGCATAACTATTGTTTGACTGAATTCTGAAGTATAGTCAAAAATTAGACATTTTTGGGAAAAAATTCAAAATTTCGTTCAAAATTTCAGTTCAAATTTGTCAGCCGGGCCTTCGGGCCTTCGGGCCGGGCGGACCGTGGAAATTCTCGTCACGGTCCGGCCCGGCGCGGCCCGTTGCAAGTATGGAGATGTTTCCTCATCCTTTTTTCGTGCACCCGTCAGTAATTATAATCATTTCTTTTGCGCCGCTTGTCTTGAACTGTTCTGTGTTTCGTCATTTTTCCTTGTTTGATTTTTCCAGTCATTCGCCCCATTCCACTAGCGCTATTAAGGCAACTGGTACATTTTTAATTAGACAAACAGACATCTTTTCCTTTTTGCCTGTCCTGTTGCTTTTAAAAACCTGAAAGTACTTTTTTTAAGTCGGCACGCAATTTATTGTCCCAAGTTGTGATAATTTTGAGATTAATCTCAAGATCTTTTCTTCCACTCCCCTTTTCTAGTTTTCAACTGTCTCCTTGCCCCTATTGACAAAAAAAATTGCTTAAAACTCTGTATCCTCTCCTATTAACCTTCTTATTTTTTATTTTGTTCGCACATCTGTCTGTCGCAAAACTTCAATTTTCTTAGTGTCTCTTTTCCACGAGTACAACAGTTGGTTTTCATACTTTAGTCCTATCCTATTATGACACTTTTTTTCCGTACACCGAGTTTGTAATAATTTTTTAAATGTATTTTATATTCACTCTGATATATCAAACTAATAATAAAGAATGGCGTTCGATAAATTTGTTCACATATCAAAAAAATTCAGATCAAAGGAATTTAATGGCAAACGCATTCAAAATCGATCTTTATCCAGACTTAATTTACAATGCAAAGTTATTTTTGATGCACGATATACTGAAGATCATGAGTACAATGACATTTCAAAAAAAATTTTTAGTATTATAGAATTTACGCTTATTAAAATAACCCATTTTTTAATAGTTATCAACTAGGTGTAAAACGGGAACCACCTGAAATTTTAAGTCAGTGTAAAAGGGAAAATTGTCAGTGTAAAACGAATTTTTTCAATTTAATAGGGAAAATTGTGGCACTTGAAATTCTAGGACTATCACCTTTCAAAACTATAAATTCCAGAAAATCGAAGTCTTCAAACTCGCAGAGTACCTCCTCATCACTCACCTCCGTCCAACATTTTTGCAGTTTATTGTGATCACAGGTACATAACTCCGCCCCTTTTTCTCCATTATCTAACAATTATTTTGTTCAGCCACCGAAAAATACGCTCACCATATATCCTACTTACTATGGGACAAGCCTGAGAAGATGGCCACGCTCATAGGAAAGCACCGCCTCGAAATGTTGATGTTCTGGAAAAATGTCTCATTCACAAGTCTGAAATCGATCTACATATACCTCTGCTAAGGAGATTGAAGGCAATAATTTTGAACTTTTAACGCATAAATCGAGAATTAGTCCAGTGTAGAACGTCGGTTGACTTAACTCCTCAGTAAAACAGTATTTCTTTTTAATCCTGTTACAGACAAATATTTTCAGCGTTTTTGGGGAGAAGAACTTTGATCAATGCAATTGTGACGATATAGCATGAAAAATTGGGTTTAAACGTAATCTAGCCAAAAAGAAACCTTTGAATCATTTTTATTAGCTATCCAAAATTTTAAATTCTGTTACAAGGACTTAATGTTAGAAACTGTGGATTGGAACTTCAATAGAATAATTCTTGCACATTTTTGAGTTAATCGTAATCGAAACAAAGAGGTAGACTTAAACCTAAATCATTGAAGAATTTGCATTCAACGGAGCAAAAACGACGTTTCATCATGTCAGATCAAGAAAACTAGAGCCTGAGGCCATTTCTATTCTTTTCGTACGCATCCAAAGAGCGAATTGATTTGTCACAAATGAATCGAAAAAAGATAAACTCTTGGAACAGTAATGGTTGAAACAACATTCAAAATGTGTTACTGTGTTTCCTCTGTACACGAATTAAGTGTTTTATTGTTTAAGCTGATATCTTTATTTCAGAACTTCGCCACCTCTCCAGCATAACTTATTAGAGAAATAAAATTTTGATGCAAAGTCAACAGTAATAAAACAAAATCATCAGGTGTTAAAATAAAAACGTTCAGAAACAGAAAAAATTGTAATTTTTATGCGAAAAATGAATGCTGTTTCAATTAATCAACACAATTCTCTAATTCCTACTTTCGGAGCTTGAATATCCAGTGGAGCTATGGGATTATTGATCACTGCAAATACTGAACACAAACAACACCTAACGATTTCTATTGTCTCACAAAAAGTATGAAATCGAATTTTTACTTTTTCCATCACCAAAAATGATGAGTGCTTTATATTATTGATGTGTCAACAACTTCAAAAAATCGACTAATTAATACATATCTAAACGAGTGTTGGAAAAACTGAACATTGTGAAACGGCAAGACACGTCTTTTTTTTCTGAAAACGCACAAGTTATCAATAATGTGAAGTTTTTTCAATAGTTTTTTCCTGTTTCATGTTACTTGCAACTTTATTTGAAAATGAAATTAAAATGATCAGTTCATGGTGAAATGACAAACACAAATATTTTTTGAGAGAAAACGGGAAAAAAAACTCAGTTAATTTATTAACACCTGATCACTGTTAAGTTTTTGATGGATGGAACAACAATTCTCTAACCACGTAAAATTAAACAATTCAACCAAAAAGCGGCCTTGAAACAGGACTATCCCTTGACCAATTTTATGACAAGAACTTTAATTTTGCAAGATACATTTGTCGTTGTTTCTGTCTACATAGTCAGTATTAATTAACCATACTTGTCAAAAATCGGGCCGGGTCGGGCTGAGTTTTTTCTTGATCGGGCCGGGCCGGGCCAAAATTTCTCTTGGCCCGGCCCGGCCCGATCGGTCCGGATTCAAAAATGGGTACCCATTTTTAGCATATTTTTTTTTGAAATTTTTCGAAAAATAGAATAAAAATGCTTAAATTATCATACATATTCACTTCTTGATTGAATTTTAAATTTTTTTTCGAAAACTACTTTTTTCAAAAAAAAAATCAAAAAATTTCCAAAAATTTTCAAAAAAACTTGAAAAACTCAAAATGTTTCAAAGCGGGCCAAGCGGGCCGGGCCGGGCTACGGGCCGTTTTTTCTTGATCGGGCCGGCCCGGATACAAAATCAACTGTTATCGACAAAAGAAGTTTCTTTTTAATTTGTCAAAAATGTGAAACCGAAGTTTTCCGAAAGAAAGTTGCAATGTTAACACGATAACCCTTTCCTCAAGTGTTTCTTTTCTCAAAATTCGGTTGTTGTGTTGAGCCAACAAAATCGTCAACACGCCAACTGGCTTTTGGTGTAACAAGTGGCATAATCAGCAGACAAATTAAATGCGAAGGAGGGATAGCTATTTCAAGTGTAATGTCGAGCTGCTATGATAATATGAGGGACAAGAAACGAGGCTGTCGGAATTGGTTCTTCTCCGGGAGAGGAGGAAGATTTAGCAAACATTTATTCGCAAATCATTCGGTGCATTCTGTGAAGTGATTTTTCACATAGGTAAGTGGACCTCCGATTCTTTCGATCAGGAAGATAATGTTTGTAGGAAGTATCCTGCCGATATGAGCGTATGTGCCAGCCACAACGACTCACGAGATTGTGAGTTACAACTGCTGTAGTCTATTCCGGTGCACCAACATGAAAGGTGCTTGCTTCCCGGTTGGCCAACCTCGCGTGCTTCGAATCGGCTTCCCTCATTCATGCCCGGAGAACCGGTTCCCTATCGGGGGCTCGTATTTTGTGATGTGCCTCCACCCACCAATCTGGCCATTTCGGTTTTACCGACGAGAACTCGCTCAAAATCTTCTCGCTCTGTCGAACATGCGCTCAACAAGGCCGGCAAGAGAAGTTCCCCAACAAGGACGAGAAAAACGATTCTTGGCGGGAAGCTGGTACTCGGAGGAGTTGAACTTGGCAATTAGAATGGGGTACAAGGTGCTCCGGTATCACGAGGTTTGGCACTGGGCCGAGGTTCCGCGGTGGTTTTTTCAAAGCTTCCTGAGGCCGTTGTTGAAGATGAAGCACGAGGCTTCCGGATGGCCGCGTCCACAAATGACGGAAAAATAACGGCAACAGCACGTGGATACAATTGCGGCCAACGACGGAGTCACCATCGACGCGAGCCGAGTTGTGAAGATCTCCGCCAAATGTGTAAGCTGTTTCTAAACTCTGCGTGGAGGAAGTCTGCACAGAACCCACAAAAAGTGGAGACAAAGCTGATTGGCATTGTCGATGGCGACGCGGTTTCGCATTCATCAACTCTCCAGCTCACGAGCCGACGTGCCTTGAAATGTGAGGTGACAAGGGTCGGTAGCCGCTGCAAGAGGAAATCAGAACCTCAAGATTCAGCAACGTCGCCTACGGTTCGATAACGACAGCCGTTGCAAGAATGTGCTTGTACGAGGTGATGAGTCGAGTCGGAGAAAACAACTTGGTGTATTGTGGTAAGAAAGAATCGTGTTTTTGTGAGTCTGTAAATTTTCCCCCATTCCAGATACAGACTCGGTAATCTTTCGGCAAAAGATTGGACAGGATTTGCTCGGCGACTTGCATGGTGAAGGACTTGGAAAGATGACTAATGAGGTTCCACACGGTTCAAAGATCAAGGAAATTGTCACCGTGTGTACCAAAGTGTAAGCAATGATCGATTCCAAAGGAATGAGGAGAGCCAACGTAACTTTTGGCATAGATAGCATGAAGAATGGTGAGTGGTTGCTACGCGGAGTGAAAATATTTGGAAAAGTGTACATCATTTCAGATGTTGTGTCATACAAGTAAAGTTTTCTCGTAGCAAGAGAAGATAGTGACGTACACACATACCACAAAGCATTCCCTCAACGCATCAACAGTATTTTTCCATTTTGAGCAACAGTACTTCTTAGGACACATCAGTATATTTTCTTGATTCCTTGATGTACTCGATTGTACACTGTTCACTCTCCCACTTTCGTGCCCCCCTTTCATCTAATTGCACTTTTATGATTCACCGTCTAGGTGAATCATCATCTATACTATTCTATCCTACTTTATATATTGTTATAAGCTCCGCCTCTGTTCTTGGTATAAAAGCCCAGGGGAGAGCGTCTATTCTATCTTCTTTAATAAATATCTTAAAACCACAGCCAGTTGTGTTTATGGTGCATCGTGGGTCTCGGCCCCGGTGTTTCTCAAGTCCCGCGTGGCAGGCGCTGGCTGTGGGCTTGACTAGCTCTATTATTCTGAAGCTGACGAACGATGGACTTGTCGAGGAAGATCACCCGAACTGTAGTTCCCGAAGAACTAACAGTCAGAAGGAAGGTGCAGCACCTGGCTCACTCAAACTTCACCTATCGCCATTACGCTGCTTGGACACCCGCAGATCCTCGAGTATTTTGGCACCAGTCTCAAAATCGACAACGGGACATTCGCTTGGACAAGCTAAACGATAGCGAATCCAGCACTCATCGAGCTTCACAAAAAGCTCAACCAGAAGACGGACCGTTCAACATGGACAATTGGACATCGAAAGGACGTCACCCAAGAAATTGAAATCACATTTCGTACCCCGAAGGACAGAGTGGAGTTGGGTCCAAACTCAGCTGTTTCTTCACTCATTCAGAAGATCCTGTCGTTCGCATAATCGAACAACGAAGACAGCCAACCAGGAACTGAAAAAATGTCACTGAAAAAACGTTCTTTACAGGCTACCAAAAATAAAATCTAATGCGATGAACAAAAGGAACATTTTTATACGATATGTGTAGAAGAATATCGAGTCAAAATATCAATCCAAATAATCCAGGAGACACTGTAAATCCGTTATCTATTTGGCATGTGTACTCTCAGGAACACGCATACTCAGACAGGTAAAAAGGAGCAAAGTCTCGACAAGAACTATGAACTTTACAGACAGGATCTCTATTTTGATCAGAAGTCGCCAGGATGTGCATGATAAAACTCACCCGAAAGAATCATCCTAGTTACAAAATTGTCTTATTCACGTGACCTTTCCTATTTTGTTGGAAAGACAGAATGCAACAAAGTTGAAATCTGTCCTCCCGCGTGAAAGGACTACTGTGATTGTGAAATCTCATTTTTCGCGTGTCCCCATGGAAGGACAGAACTCAACAGAGTTGAAATCTGTATGGAGAGAGTTCAACGGAGTTGAAATCAGTCCTTTGGATTTGGTCATGTCTACTTCTTTGTTGATTTTTTTTTAATTATTTAACTGAATAAATATTTGTATATCTAAATTGTTTTATAACGGAAGCATTCAGAAATAGCTGTAACTGGACACTATTTGAAAAAAAACACACAAATAAGAAGAAACTATTTCAAACCAAATTTTCTGTGTTTTTGAAAATTTTGAGACAAAAAATAGCGTCTTTCACATGTTTCCCAAAATTCTGAAAAAGTACAGATTTTAGTGATTTTTTCGAAATTTACCTCGAAAAGTGAAAATTTTCAAATTGGGGGGTTCTTATACAATGAATAAAAACTTCGGATATGCGTTTTTATTCAATATTTAGAAAAATGTTATTTTTCCGTAAGTCCCTGTTTCACACATACCTGATGAGCAATGGTGTTTATGTATGATTGTTACCTGATCAAACCCCCCATGTTCAATTTCTGAATTTCGTCGTATTAGGGTGTTTCATAAGTCTTTGCACTTTTTTTCAACGTACCGCCCTCTGACCCCATGACATTTTTTGGTCTTTTTTTATTATTAACTAGTACTGTTACCCTCAAGAAACATTTATGTTTTACAAGTCCCTAGAACAGCGTACTATGGCAGAAGTACTCGCCAAAGATCGCCATGCTCTAAAAGAGTGTTTTCTACTAGGATGTCTCCCAGGATTGAGTGCAATGGAAACTTATCGAAATATACGCGAAACCATAGGTGAGGACATCATATCTTATAAAACAGCAACCACTTGGTTCAAAAACTCAAAAGAAGAAAACTACAATATTGATGATAAGTCTCATTCTGGTCGCCCTCGTTTAGATATCGACGATGATATCACTGATGTCTTGGAGGATGAGCCTAGATCAAGTATAGCTGAAGTATCTTTACATACTGGACCTTCGTCCGCAACAATATTCAGACATCAGAAAGAATCTGGAAGAACAGCAAAATACGGGCAAGTTGTTCCTCATGAACTGACAGATTCTCAGATGAAGCTCAGTTGTGACCTCTCGCAGTCTTTTCTCAGTCGGAAGCGTAGTTTCGATTGGATTCTTGAAATTGTTACGGGAATCGAGAAATGGGGTGTCTATGTATATCATATAGTAAACAGCAGGGAGTTTTGGATAATGACGACCCGTTGACGGACCAGAAAAGAGAGATGCATGAGAAAAAATGAAGATATCAGTTTGGTGCCACAGAAACGGGGTCATTTTTTACGAACTTCTTCCGGATCATGCTACAATAAAAATCAACTTATACTGTCAACAACTCCATGGAATGATCCAATTTCATCGCTCATCACGGCCGGAAATCGATCATTTGGTTGTGTTGCATAACAATGCCCACCCACACTCTGCTACCAAGACTCGCACCGTGTAACAGGCTCAGGGAGTTGAAGTTTTACCCCACCCGCCGTATTCTTCAGACCTTCCTTTAGCTGATTATTTTCTTTTTAGATCATTGCAAAACTCGTTTGCTGGTCAAAAATTTGATGATCGAATGCAAGTGAAATCATACCTTGATGACTTCTTCAGCTCCCAGCCGGCAGAGTTCTACGCGGCCGGAATTGCCCAACTACCACAATGTTGGAAAGATGTAACCAGTACTCATGGACAATATATAACTTATTAGAACTCCTTTCTCATTAAGAAAAATTTGATGGAAAACTGATAGAAAAAGTGCAAAGACTTTTGAAACACCCTAATAATAAAAAGTTAGTGTTACAGTAATCTCCTGTTTTTCCAAAATTTTATTAGAAATTCATAGCCATTTAGATATGCACAATTCGATTCGTTTATTTTTCTAGATTTATGTTTTACTGTTTTTTTGTTAATAGTAAAGATGAGGTATCTGACACAACGGGTGCTTATGAACAGATCAATCGTCGGAATCAATTGATGACACAAATAAGAAGCTGAGGTGGCCATGCAAAAGCTGAGGTGCCCATGCGCATTTTATTGAATAATAAATGAGCGAAAAAGTAGAAATGAGCGAAAAATACTTTTATTAATAATAGAAATGAGCGAAAAAGCAAACTAAACCATTGTCACACACACAAACGTCGGTTGACTTAACTCCTAAGTAAAACAGTATTTCTTTTTAATTCTGTTACAGACAGCGTTTTTGGGGAGAAGAACTTTGATCAAATAATTGTGACGGTATAGCATGCCAAATTGGATTTAAACGTAATCAAGCCAAAAAGAAACCTCTGAAACATTTTTTACCAACTTCGATCCAATGCTATCCAAAATTTAAATTACTGTTGCAAAGACATATTGTTAGAAGCTGCGGATTTGAATTTTAATATGACGATTACAACACGTTTTGAGTTAACCGTAACCGAACCAAATAGAAATCTTTTGAGGATCACTAGAAACATAAATCATTGAAAAAATCGCATTCAACAGCAAAGCAAAAGTGAAATTTCATCATATCAAGAAAACTAGAGACAGTAAAACCTATTTTTTTTTCGAACCTTGGAGCACAATCGCCAAAGATCGGAAAAAATGGATAGCTGTGATCCGCGCCCACACCAACTGAGCGAAGAACGGATCGACTAAGTAACTAAGTAAGTAAGTAAGTAAAACCTATTAGGATCTCTAGGAGAAGATAATTTCTGTTTTCTTCCAACTTGTCATCGCATCCAAAGAGCGAATTGACTTGTTACAAATGAATCGAAAAAAGATATATTCTTGGAACAGTAATGGTTGAAACAACATTCAAAATTAGTAACTCTGTTTTCTATATTTCTCTGTTGCAAGAATGACGTGTTTCGATATAGTACAAGCAGTCACGATGGCATTTTTATTAAAAACTGGTACCTTTATTTTAGAACTTTGCCGGCGCTCGAACAGAACTAGCTAGATGAATAAATTTGTTATAAAGAATCAACAGTACAACCGGCAATAAGGCAATACAACAAAGCATCAGCTATAAAAATGAAAACAATCAAAAACAGTATTTTTTTTGTTTTCATACGGAATATAAATACTGTTTCAATTTATCAGCTTGTCAATACTCTATAACAAGGCTGTCGCACGGCCCACGGCCTTTTTGACAGCCTTGCTTTATAATTAGTTCCCAGTCCTTCTTCTCAATACACAATTCTCTAATTCCTACGGAAAAAAAGAACCTTGAAATTCCTAGAAAAAAAACTTATAGTACAAATTTAAGTAATAAAATATGTGTGTCAAAACATTTCAACAAAAATGTTTAGAAATGAATCTTGTCCAGTTTAGATGTTTTTTGAAAACTCGAACGACCCGAAAAGCACATAGACGTCACTCAAAACATTCAGACGTCGCATAAAATATTTAGACTTCCCTCAAAACCCCAAACGTTGGTTTTGAAGATTTAAACGTCCTAAAAACACTTCCAAAAAAACATTAAGACGTTTCTTTAACGATGTTTCTTCAAAACATATGAGCTCTCTCTGACACCTGGAAGTAGTGATTATCTTAAATCAAAAAGACCACAAAGCCTTTTTCAGCACCCGGGGGAAAGTATTAAAACAGAGAAAATCAGAAACTTGCTTGCACTTTTTTCCAAAGTTTTAAACAAACTACTGGATGTCTTTGTTCTAAGGAATGCGATACTTCCCGGTGTCTCTTCGCGTTTTTGGTAGTCAAGGGACGTTTTAGTGTTTTGAAGGATGTCTTAGTGTTTTGAAGGATGTCTTAGTGTTTTGAGACGTTTTGCATTCTCATTTCTTCTTATTTTTAGCCATGTTCTTCCTTTGGGTTTGCATTTTCTTTTCGTTTGCTCTTGCCGAATTTCATTCGAAGATGATAATCACGTGGGGTCAACCTGCAAATTATAATAGCTATGATAACATCAACACTGATAATTTTTGGACTGATTGCTTGAAACAATGTCTAGAGGAAGTGGATTGTGTGGTAGGTGTCACAGAGTTGCATGGAAGTAAACTCGGAAGTTAGACGGAAGTCAATTTTATTTCGACAATATAAAACGAACTGCAAAAATATGAAGTGAATACGTTGTATTGATGGTATTACTACCCTTCGAGCATAAAAATATCAACATTTTACTTATCCCCTACCAGTAGACTTGAAAAAAGAGCTGATTTTGAAACCCGGAATATCCCGGAAGTCGGAAGTCGGAAGTGAAGACTGGGTAGTAATACCATCAATACAACGTATTCACTTCATATTTTTGCAGTTCGTTTTATATTGTCGAAATAAAACTCACTTCCCTTCCGAGTTTACTTCCATGCAACTCTGGTAGGTGATGACTATGCGCTCTACTGAATAAAAATTTTTTTAGCTGGTTGCAAAGTTGGAAACAAGTTGTCAATTATTCAGAAGAGGAAATGTTCTGACAGTGAGAAAGACGAATAATTCTTCAGGAAAAAAAGTGGGATTCAAGGTGACATCTCGAGTAATTTCTTAGTCTAATTAGTCTATTTGTTTCAGAGAACAAACACTGAATTCTGTCCAATAGGCGACGACGCACCACTTTTCGGAGAAGATAATGTCATTGTGAGTCGTCAGATGTTAAACAATATTAAAAACAAAAACAAAACAATAGGAGCCGTATTATTCTATCAATGTGACAATATCTCAAGACGGAATTTCCTTTTGGCAGTTCAACATAAAATGCGGGGACGATTCTTGGCTGGCAATACGTGGTAATCAATCGGTTTGCATCTCGGTTTGTTTTATAGGGTTAACAGAGACTACGTATTTTGAAACCTCGAAGATTTAAGCTGCGACCGTTCCCTAGTCCCTATTGTATGAATTACGAAGCCGCCCGAAATATGTGTTCAGTGAATAACGGAATTGGTTTGACTAATTCATATTCAGACATAGAAGAACTAGATATTCGGAGTAAGTATCTTTTATCTCTGAAAAAAGTAACAGGAGAATTTCAGTCAGATGGAATAACAGTCTTCAAGAAGTAGCCATCAATGATCCGAATGCTCTTTTTTCAAAAACTAAGGATTTATGGGCTGATGGAATTTGTGCTTCTGGTGGAAAAAACTGCAATGTCACAGATGACACTCTCCAATCAGATTTCAACGTAATTAATGATTATGCAATTAACAACCGTTGTGTATTCATAGCTCCATCTGCACCCGGGAAGCGCTCGGCAGAGTAGGTTGTTTCCCGAATAGAAACAGAAAAAGTCATGGAATAGCTATAAAAAAACAAAACAAAAAACTTTTTTACGTTTTTTTGTTTCTCTTTAGCTATCGTGAACTGCTGATCTATTATTTTTGTAATACAAACATATTTATTATTTGTTTTAGGTGCAGCGGGATTTCCGTCTGGAGCGACACCAGTTGCTTACGTGGTGCTGTCTGCAGAACTTTTCCTATTCAATAATTTTAAAATTATTCTAAAATAACCTGTGAGATTTTCTTTTCGTATATTTTTTATTTCTGGGAACTTCTTGAAGGAACTGAAGTTTAGTATAAAAGCCCCCCCCGGCTGTCTTAAAGGTATCCATTCATTTGGTTCTTTTCTATTGTCAACAATGCAATTCAACTTCTTCCATCTTCTTATTCTCGCCGTTTTGGCCGTTGCCTTCATCACTCCAGTTCATTCTGCTCCATACAGTGAGCAAGAACTTGAGGCTCTCGTCGGTCTTCAAGATAAGGTCTTGATCTCTCTTTAAAATAATCGGTGTACAAATTCTTTCACTTCTTCAAAAGTTCCATAAAAGAACGGACAATTTGATGATCTACCAATCAATATTTGTCTGAATTATCCTATTCTGTTTTCTTCTCATAGAAGCTACATAGAAAACTATTTTATTTGAAGTAAACCAGGAATATATAATGATTATGTGAATCAGGACTGTATGAAAGTGAAATTTTCGAAAAAGGAACTCGGGAGTCGAAAGTCGGAATGGAAGGAAGGACTTCCGCACAGCTTTGATGTGCATGTTAATAATACAAACAACTTCTGTGCTAATTCCTTCTATTCCAACTGTTGATCCGTATTTTCCAAGTCCGTATTGTGTCATTTGATCTAAAATTATGTACACTGGACCACGGAATTAGACTAACTGATGATGATGAAGAGCTGAAGTTTGGAGTTTTTTTTAGAAAAATGGAATATCGCTGTGGACGGTGGTAAAACTCCTGTGCTGATTTTTTTGGATGGGAACTCACTGTTTCATCAATCAGTAAACACGTGTCGGATCTCTGAAGTTTTAGTATGATAAATGGAAATCTCTTATTTTTTTTACTAGTTAGTTGGATGTAATTCATGACTGTCGTTTTTTTTCTTCTTCCAACAACCGTTTCATGGAGATTTTTTAATTACATTTTGTGTAGCTTCATTGCTTCATCTTATTTATTCCTTCCTAGCTCAACAAATACAGCGAATATTGATAATTTAGATCATAGAAACGTGCCCACCGTTGGAAACAAGACATACTAATAACCCTTCGTAAGTTTTTATTACTAATCACTTTCAAAGCGACTTTAATAATGTCTTCTAGTGTTTGAATTTTGGGCCATGATAGTGTGGCAATTATTTTAAAGGTCTCGACTAACCAGATTCCAATAACTTTTAATACTACAATTTACACACTTTAGAGATCCTAAAATTTGATTGACATTCACAATTCCGTTTCAAATCGAAATTTTCAATACACAAAATTCTGTTTTTCCGTTAAATCCTTTCTAGACATTTTTTCCCAGGCAGAGACTCCATTGAAACGTGGTTCTTCTTATTTTTGCATTGAAAAACGATTTTCAAAAAGTTTAACTCTGCATACAATGTATACAAAACTTCGGCTATAGTTTTTTTAATTTAAAATTCAGAATTTTCTTTTTCCGTAGGTCTCTATTTCACACATACCTGATGACCAATGATGTTATGTAAGAATGTTATTGGATCTAATACCAATTTTTAAGTTCTGAATTTCATGGTACTTATTATATCATACCAGTCGGTTTACGTCGCCTAACGGCGACTAAACCTCCTTCCCTACACCACCCTTTTCAGTTTTACAGCGCCTGCGGCGCTTCTTAGCCGAGCAGTTCGTTCCGATAAAGCACAATTGTAAAATCTCTCCTTTTCAGACTCAAATTCCACAAACTTTCTCAATGACTTTTTCTATCCTAATAGAATATGGAATTTAGAATGAGCTGTTTTTGAATTTACCAATTTGAACTTTCTTCCTATGTTTTCCTCATTTCAAAACAATCTCACAGAAGATCGTGAACTTGATAACTCTTCTCTCTTTCCTTCTCAAAAGGCGAGTGATCATGTCGATATATTTTTTATTTTCTGACTGATCGGCGGCAACGCCTCCTTCCTTCTCGGAATATGGCAGATTATGACGGTTTTTTAACAAATTCCCATCCAAGAATTCATATTTTTTGTAGGCAACCGAGCTACAACGGGTCCTTATTCACATATCAGCTTCTTGAGTAGTGGTATTCCATTCATTCGAGACCTCGCTATAAGGTCTCCCGGTTCCTTTAATTCCCATTATGTATGTGAGCGGCAGAGCTGTGCGGAATTCCTTTCTCCGACTACCTTCTTTCTTCTTCCGGTCTTTTTTTCACTTCCTTCTTCTCTCTTCCGACTTCCCTTTTGAAAATTTCACTTTCTTCCTCATTCTTCCGACTTACCTTTTTAGAAAATTTACTTCCCGCTTCAGTCTTCCGTTGAAAATTTTTTGCCACTTCCGGCTTTCAAAAAAGTTTACAAACATTTTGGAATTTTCTACTGACTTCCTTCTTCCGTCTTCCTTTTTCAAAAGTTTTCTTCCCTCTTCCTTCTTCCGGCTCCCCTTTTGAAATGGTTAACTCCTTCTTCCTTCATCCGACTTCCTTTTTCGAAAATGTTACAGCTCTGATGAGCGGTATTCAAATCCCAAATCGAACTTTCGAATCCAAAAATACCGAATGCTATCGGTCTGGCGCGTTCATGATGAAATATTAATTTTAAGATTACGGTAGTCTTTTGACCCGTAGCCAACGGGAGTTTTCGGGCTCTTGACCGAATTTTCATTCAATTTTCTCTCAAATGCAAGATGCGGAGCAGACTTATTGACAAATTTTTTTAATCATAGTCAATGCTTTTCCCTCCATTTAAATCCAAAAGCTCCTCAATAAATTATTTTCCCATGACAAAAAAGAAAATTTTTTTTTTCCAATTTGACGGGAACGAACTCGCCACTCCATGCGTAAGAGTCATCTGTGTAGACCACCACACCACACACGCGCGGCTAGCGCCTATCGAGAGTGCAGCCAAGAAACATCGAGTCAGTAGTGTTAGGTTGATATTTTGAGCTTTCTACCACCCTGTCGGGACACACCCTCATCAACGAAATTTAGCACTAAAAACCTCATCGTCTTCAGAAGACGTCAAATTTGATATTTTTGAAAAAAGAAAAGTTCGGGCATCAACTAAGTCAAATTTCCAATCTATACAGGTCTCAAAAAAATCGGCCAACTATGGAGGGAGTTATGGCTGGCAACATACAAACAGACAGGCGGAATCTGTTGAATATTATTAGTAAAGATACGTTTTAAGAATTAATCAAAAATTAATAACACATGTCGCTGTGGCACAAATTTCAAATTTTCTAATGCTCTAAAATGTGATAGCTCAATTCTGGTTTGCTATTTTTTTATATCTATCGTTTGAGATTTTCTTAAAGCTTCTTGAAATTCTGTTAAACAAGAGACATCAACTGCTACTTCCGCCATAATAAGAATTGATGATGATACTCTCTCTTCAGCCCTCATTGAAACATAAATCGAGCTTTTTTGTTTCCAACCTTATTGTCAGATCAATGGACATGTCAATTACAGAATGTGGTGAAGCCTGAAAGTTAATAACTAGGAAAAACAGTTTAAATCACGACCTCTATATTATTATGTTGCTGGCAACAATTATTGGAAAGACTTTAATCATATATAAAAAACACTCAGAAAAAATGTTTTTCATTAAAAAACTTTTTATAACTAGTTTTGGAGGAATATAATTGCTCAATTGACAAGTGAGACAATAAAAAAGATGCGTAACCATAAACTTTTGCTTTCCAGTTTCATGGACACATTTATATGTATTCCTATAGAAAAGCCATAGTTGATTGGGTACTGTTTGAATCTTATCTAAATCGATTACCATTTGTATTATTCAACTGTCCAGTTTCAAAATTCTTTTATTTATTTAAATCAAAAACAATCAATATTGAGACACGTGTTTTCATTTTTGAATTGATAGGAAACAGCACGACCAAAATATTCCACTTTCATATCTATCTCGTTTTTGATGACTTGCTAAAACAAACTAATTTTTCCTCTTAATGGCATAGAAAAAACAATTCAAAACGAATACATTTTATTTGACAGTCTTATTAACATTGAAAATTTCTAGAGAATTTTGTAGAGACATAAATTCCGCCAAAATGTACAAATTGTAGGATCTACACAAATAATCGAGCGCATAATTCCTGTGCTAGTTCTACAGCTGCGGCTGTACTCATAATGATTTTCTTTTCAGATAGCTCACTCAACACGCCAAGTTGAAACACGAATATTTATTACACTAAAGTTTAACCAAACATTACAGTTTTGTCGATTTCTTAATTTGGTTCTACTACTTAATTCTACTACTTCTAAGATGTTATAAACGCAGTTGAAAGATTTGTGAAATAAATTTCTGGAATTCGTTTCACAGGATTGTTCTTGTACACAAGTATTCAACTTAATAGAAATGTCTATTCAGAAAAAAATCAAAAAAGAATAAGGAAAAAATTCTGCTATCCTGCTCTACTTTTTTGTAGAAGATTTGGATTGTTTGTATTTGTAGCGCAACATAGATTCAATCAATCTGCCAAAGCAAAATTTCTGAATAAAAATCCGATTCGTGGAAAAAGTTGAGGTAGATCATATACACAAACATTTACAAGATCAATGAAATCTTTTGCATCTCTGACCAATTTTCCAACTTTTTCGCAGTTTCAAAGTACGACCAAGTTCTGAAGAGAGCAGAGTTAGCAATGACGTGTGTTTACAGAAATGTCAAAGAAAAAAAAGTTTGCAAAAAGTGAGACAACTTGTAAAAATAACAGGAAAAAGGCGCCTGTCGGTAAACTGAATTCAATCTTACCTGTTTTAGCTTTCACGAAATTCGAAACGAAAACTAAATAAAACTTGAAAAAATTTAAATTAACTTAACAAATCTTTATCTTTACTAATAATATTCAACAGATTCCGTCTGTGTATTTGTTTGTCGCCAGCCATAACTCCCTCCGTAGTGGGCCGATTTTTATGAAACCTGGATAGATGTATTGGAAATGTGTCTTAGTTGATGCCCGAACTTTTCTTTTTTCAAAAATGTCTGTTTTGACGTCTTCTGGAGACGATGACGATTTCAACGGTAAAAAGCGTTGAGAAAAGGTGTGTCCCGACAGGGTGGTAGAAAGCTCAAAATATCAATCACACTACTGACTCGATATTTCTTGACTGCATTCTCGATGGCGCCCCGGCCGCGCGTATTTGGTGTAGCGGTCTACGCAGATGACTCTTACGCACGGGGTGGTGAGTTCGTTCCCGCTAGGTCGGAAATGTTTTTGGTTTTTTGTTTTGATAGGAACATAGACATCCAGTATATGAAAGTTGTAAATAACGTCGTTACAGTCGAGATTTCATAGATAAAAAGGGTTGCGTGGGTATCTGTACCAGTTTTTTTCCACTGTTGACACCGCTACAATTCTGACATAATGAGTGATTGAGTTCCAACTTTCAAAGTGTTCAAAAATTACGATCCTGCAAACGCCGAGTCAGAAACTGACTTATCCATAATACTTCCGTCGGCATCTTCTTGGGGAAGGGAGGCGGCATCGCCGCCGATCAGTCAAAAACTCAAAAAGATTACATTTTTTGTCAAAAGGAAAATATGTTTTGAAGTTTTTGAAAAAAGTTGTAACGTTTTTTGCGTATATCACTATTTATACCACACCCTGTACATAAAGTGCATTTCATTGAAGATCTTTAAGAATTTTGCCAACTTTTGTGGTGCACTTTCAGGTATAAATGAGGGTTGGAATCAAAATAGACTGAATAAAAGGGTACTTCAACTTTTTAACTTATGTACAGTAGCGAGCATAGGTGAGGGCAGATTCATACTTTCATGTGTATCTCTGCTGAATCGTGTCCGTTTTGCATAATCTTTTTTTTAAAAAAAGCTAAAATATTCAGCAATACGAATATATGTTTTTTGAAAAAGTGAACATTTTAAATTTTATCGATAATCGATTTTTCCTGACCATGATTTGAAAATTCGAAAAAAAACTTTTTATTTTTCTCTTGGAGTTATTGAGTTTTTGATGTCAAAATGATGGAAAATGTACAAATAAACAAAAAATTATGTTGAATTAATTTTTTAGTTCCTGAGCATCGTGCTAGAGCTCCAGAAGTCAAAAGTGGCGTCCTCGGGAAAACCATCATAACTCATCAAAAATTATTCAAATTAGCCAAAACATGTACCAAAAGACGTGTTTTGAGTTTTTCTACAAACCAACATCAAAAAATCAAAATTTTAGTAAAAATAATTTTTCAAATTTTTTTCACTCAAAAATGTTTCATTCCAATTTTTTCCTGGATTTCCGATGTTTTCTGGCTATAAAACGAACATACATTTCAAATACTGCATGCAAAGTGCTTTATCACAAATAATAAAACACATGTTTGTGTTTTTTGTTCGTTTTATAGCCAGAAAATATCGAAAATCCAGGAAAAAATTGGAATGAAAAAATTTTGAGTGAAAAAAATTAGAAAAATTATTTTTACTAAAATTTTGATTTTTTGATGTTGGTTTGTAGAAAAACTCAAAACACGTCTTTTGGTGCATGTTTCAAAAAATTTGGAGCATTTTTTGATGAGTTATGATGGTTTTCCCGAGGACGTCACTTTTGACTTCTGGAGCTCTAGCACGATGCTCAGGAACTAAAAAATTAATTCAACATAATTTTTTGTTTATTTGTACATTTTCCATCATTTTGACATCAAAAACTCAATAACTCCAAGAGAAAAATAAAAAGTTTTTTTTGAATTTTCAAATCATGGTCAGGAAAAATCGATTATCGATAAAATTTAAAATGTTCACTTTTTTAAAAAAACATATATTCGTATTGCTGAGTATTTTAGCTTTCTTTCAAAAAAAAGATTATGCAAAACGGACACGATTCAGCAGAGATACACATGAAAGTATGAATCTGCCCTCACCTATGCTCGCTACTGTAGAAGTATGCAAAATAGTTTTGAAGTATTCCAGAGAAGAGAGGCGGCATCGCCGCCGAATAGTTAAAATTCAGAAATCAGAACATTTTGGATCAAACCAGATTATGAAGAAGATTTCCGTGTATATGGAAAACATCTTGAAAAGTTTTGGGGAGGGAGGCGATATCGCCGCCGATCAGTCAAAAACTCAAAAAGATATTTTAAGCGCATTTTTTGAATATATGAATAGGAAAGTCTCCACATTCCTAAGCTTCAGAAAAATATGTTCAAACAGAGAAAAAAATAGTAGAACAAATTCAAGCAAAATGGTCAAGAAGTGATGGTGATTTGTGAATAAGGAACTTTGTCGTAGCTCGGTTACCTTCAAAAAAGAAACAAATTCTAGAAGTGAAGAAACCGCTCATACTGTATTTCATTTTCCACTGGAAAACTTTCATTGAGAAAATTTGTCCAAATATTATCAGGAAAACAGATTTTTTAATTGTTCTCTACCGGAACGGGCTGCTTAGCTAACAAAAACTACCAACAAGTGAATAAGTTATACGATCCAGAAGTAGAGAAGAATTCTGAAACCTCTATAGTCTAAACCCTTTGGAAAGCGCCGCAGGCGCTGTAACAACCGGAAATGTGGCGTAGAAAAGGAGGTTTAGTCGCCGTTAGGCGACGTGAACCGACTGGTTACTCATATTTACCAACAATTTTCTCAAACAATAAGTATTTCTGTTACAGCTACAACAGATGAAAATTGAAATTTTCACAATTTTGTTTGTAAATGGTTAGATCAACGGTTGTCTTATCTGGGAGATGTAAATAATGAAAAATGAGCAGTTTCTAAAAGAAAGTAAAGAAACAAATTTTCAATGACTTCGCGAATAGTTTCTTCTTTTTGAAAACAACTCCAAATGAAGTATTATCAAAACAAAAAAAAGTTCCGGTATTTTTTTCACGACAAAATGCAGACTCAGTGCAAAATTTCTACTGAGTCTGCATTTAAATAATGAACACGCGGTTCTCATAGTCAGAAAAATTGTTTAATTTTCATATTACTAATGCTTTTTAAATGAAGATTCCACCACAAACAAATGTCGTTCAGAAATTTCTAGATAACGTTGCACTAGTCAATGAGAAATAGGTATGTGATAAAAATCGTTTTTGAAACAGTAAGAAGATTTATTGTAGGCTACAAACATACTCTTCCTAACTTTTTAATTTTTTATTCTATTATTGTATGCGCCAATCATGTCTTGTATCTTGAGAACACAAATAGTTAGTATGTATTTTTTATATAATTTTTTTTGTTTTTCAAAAATATCTTAAGCTTGAAGAATCCAATCAAAAGTAATATTTGAGTGGCATCAAGGAATGTATTTTTTGTAAGGTGTCACGTGTTTCGAAAGCTCAAACCCTAACAGAAGAACGAATATATAATGCAAAACTGAGAAAAATGCAGTAAAACCGCAATTCTCTATTTCTTATCTGAAAAAACACCACATAGAAACGGAAAGAAAATGTGAAAGTTAGAAATTTAATTACTTTTTCTGTTTCCCAAATGTGAAATAACACCATGAGCAGTGATAGAGTAGTTGTCGTATACATTGTTTTAGAGAGAGCTGCTTGATTTGAAATTTTTTACTAATTTTTGTCTTTCTGTTGAGAAAAGTGTAAAACTAAAAAGGACTTATTATTATTTCCGGATGAGGTTTTTTTATTACTTTGATTGATGAGCTATAAAAACTATAGCCCTGAAAAGTACTCTGTCAATACCATTCTATTAATTGACTGCTAGAATTAATGACACAGGTGAAAACGAATGAACCATGAGGTTGTTACTGCTTTCACATTCCGATGAAACTGTTGTCAACTTTAAGAAAACAAAAGTTTGTTCGTTTTTGTTAAACTACACAAAAAATAATGGTTTCAGTTTGTTCAGAAAAGATACTCAACCCCGGTAACGAGAGTATGACTATTCTTCCTGGCTCAGAAATTGCTTGTAGAGTTACAGAGACAGAACACGGCTGGTATTACCGTACGTTTTTCTATAAAATGTTTCAAAAGTACTGTAGAGCCGGCGCAAATCGAAATTCCGCAGCAAACCCCATACTTCGTCCTGGGGCCGAACTTTGAGCTCGCAGTCAGCCCTTCATAATACCCTCTCTCCTTAATCTTCCTAGAACAGGTTGTTGACAGGAAGAAAAACCATGTTCTGTTTCATCAAACCCTAATGACGGTATCGGTATATTTATGTAGATTAGTTTTGTAACAACACTGTTGATCAAAATTTTTAAAAATAACTAACCACATTTTTGTTTTTTTTCACTTTTGAGAGAAAAACTTGCCGTACTGTTTTAGTCATATCAAACGAAACACAAAAAAAATTGTAACTAATGTTCATTCTTTGGTCAAATGATGTCAATTTTCCAACGGATTGCCCTTGAACTACTGAAAGCATGGTAGCAAATCTTGATTAACCAGACTGCATTCTAAAACATTTTGAAGTATTTGTCGACTTGTTAGAACAGTAACTTTCTACAGAAACTTATTTTTCAGTTTTCAACAGATCCTAGTACTGTGGAAAAGTGAGGTTCCTTTACTGTTTTTCTAATTTATTATTATTGATTCAGCATTGTTGTTCGGATTTCACGATCTTCATATTGATTCATATTCCCGCGATTATTATCAGAAACTGATTGATAGTCATATAGCCAAAGTTTTTTGATGTGATGCCTCGCAGTTCAGATGGCTCCCAAAAAAATTCGACAGCACGAAAATCGAATTATCTTTCAAAACCTATTAGAGTATGTCCAGAACTATTAGAAACTGTCAAAAAATGATGCTTGTTCGACCTAGAACAAATTAAACGTGACATTTTTCTGAAAAAAGAAAAACTTTTTTTTCAGTTTTCAGGGAAAACTAAACATCTGGGTGAAACGAAAATGTGTTCATTGAATTGTACGTACTTGATTACATAAAGGTAAGAAGTTTTCATTCTGTTTTATCGTACTGGGCTCTCAGGGCAAACCGTCAAACTATCCGATAATCTCCCCAGAGTAGAAAATGAATAACTCCGCCCACGTTCATTGCGGTCCCTAATTATAAAAACGTTTTCTTTTTCCGTAAGTCTCTGTTTCACACATACCAGATAAGCAATAGTGTGTATGTAAGATTGTTATTTTATCTAATCCATTATCTACTTTTCAAGAAAAATCAAAAAATGTTTAACACGTGTCGTAGTGGCACAAATTGTGATTCTCCAATTTTCAAAATGCTCAAAATTGTGCTAACTCGATTTTAATATGCTATTTTTTCTCATTAAACTTTCTGCTAAGCAAAGGATGTCATTCTTTACAAAACACTTATATTAATTCTGACAACAAGTTTTTTTGTATTCTCAAAAACAAACGACAGTTGAAAGACCTCTAGACTATCAATTTTCGTCAAAATTTAAAAAAGTAAAATAGTTAGAAAAAAACTAGGAGAACTCGTGAGGGGCTCGAATAGATCCGTTTCAAGTACTTATCAGTACTGCAACCAAAATGTTTAACTTGAATCCAACAAAATGGGTAGAACACGAATCTAGATTCTAGATAGCAATTTTGAAAACGATCAGAATTGAGCAACATTTTATTTAGGTTAGAGATTGTGAAACTACTGTAACAGTAACTTTTTCAGAAGACAATACTTTCGAAAAGTGAGTGTGTGCTGTTTCATAACGTGTCCTCCCTATCAATTTTAATGTCAGCAAACCGTTTTTACATTCATTATGGACACGTTTTTTGATGGAATTTTTCAAAAAAAAACAATGCAGATTATTTAATATAAAAAACTGTTATAGTTACTTTAGGAAAACAATAGTTGAAACAGCCACACCACATTCGAAAAAAAATCAGTTCATTTATGTAACCAAAACCGTCAAAACTAAACTGTTGCTGTTGACAAGTTTTTCTACTATGGAAGGACCATGATTAAATAAAAAATTCTAAAACCCCGTGAATTCAGAATTCAAGAGAAAAACGAAAAAAGCGTTTCTACAGGAACATAAATTTTACTGTATCAAAGTCGTGAGTTAAAACAAGAATGTAACGTTTTCACGATTACTCAATTAAAAAATGGCTTCACTTCATATTCAGGTAGTGAATACAAACATACTCTTCCTAGCTTTCCTGTTTTCTTTTTTAATTTTTAAATGTTTCTCAAATTTATCTCATACACAAAAGAATTCAATCGAAAGTAGCAAAAGTAAAATGGTATGTATGTTTTGTAATGTGTCATACATCTTTCGAAAGCTAAAAACCAAACATGAACCGATATATAATGCAAACTTTTCACTTTTGTGTCAGATTTATGAAAAATTGATGAAACAGTAAGAAAACTGACAGCTCTGTGTTAATTTTGGCGTTTTTTCTTCAACAACATCACGATGTTAAATTGCGATGTCAATAAAAGCGTTTGATGACAACAATTACTAAAGTAATCTTTACTAATAATATTCAACAGATTCCGTGTGTCCGTTTATTTGTCGCCGTTCATAACTCCGTCCGTAGTGGACCGATTTCTATGAAACCTAGATAGATTAGTTGGAAATTTCCCTTAGATGATGCCCGAACTTTTATTTTTTCGAAAATGTTGATTTTGACGTCTTCTGGAGACGATGACGATTTCAACGGTAAATAGCGTTGAGAAAGGTGTGTCCCGACAGGGTGGTAGAAAGCTCAAAATCTCGACCTAACACTACTGACTTGGTGTTTCTTGACTGCGTTCTCGAGAAAGCGCCGGCCGCGCGTTTTTGGTGTAGCGGTCTACGCAGATGACACTTACGCATGGGGTGGCGAGTTCATTCTCGCCAGGTCGGAAATGTCTTTTGGTTTTTTGTTTTGATAAGAACATGGTCAGCCAGTATACGAAAGTTGAAATATCTTTGTTATTGTCGAGATATAGTGGGACAAAAAAGTTACGTGGGTTATATTATTTTGACACTGCCCACACCGCTACCGGCTTGAGCGAAATGCGGTTTTTGAAATGCCGGAAAGCGGAATAAAAAAGCTTTGCGCCAAAAGCGAAAGGCAGAAGTCGGAATCCCACAAACACCAAGTTAGAAACTGATGGCAGTTTACAAAATGATTTTTGTCCGCAACGTCATGGGGGAGTCAAATCTTAAAAAAAAACATACTTTATTGTCGCGACAAAAAAGTTCCGACATTTTTTACCGACGCGTGTTTGCGGACTCAGTGCTAAATTATTAAATTTTGCACTGAGTCCGCAAACACGCGTCGGTAAAAAATGTCGGAACTTTATTATTTTGATAATAATTGCATTGTTATAATAATGTAAATAGGAAATTTAAATTCCTAACAAGGGTATTGACCTTCCGTATGCGTTTAGAATTCTCTATAAGTTTGCACCCGGACTGTTTGGAACTTGCTGTTTTGAATGATGATAGCCAAAAAGCACGTAGAGTTCCGAAGAACCCATGCAGCTGCGCTCTATTGCCAAGGGGGTTACACATTGCCGTAGCGGTGAACTTGAGAAATTTCTGTGCATACCGTGGTGAACATTAGAATTCATTCAACGTTGAAAAATAAATTCTAATGTTCACCACGGTATGCACAAACGTTTCTAAAGTTCACCGCTACGGCAATGTGTTACCCCCTTGGCAATAGAGCGCATCTGCATAGGTTAATCGGGACTCTACGTGAAAAAGTACAAAACTGCCGAAAAGTTAGATTTTTCATCCGAGTTTCGCGCATTTTTTTGGAGGGAGGCGGCATCGCCGCCGATCAGTCAAAATGCTAAAAAACTTCCAAGAAGAAAAAAAGAAGAGTTACCAAATTTCATTTTCTGTAGGATCATTTTAAAATAGTTTGGGTAAAGGTAGTTCCAGTAAAGTTAAAGTAAAAAATCAGTACAAGAAAGAAGAATTGAGGAAGACTTTTTCTCTTTTACTTATCTTAAGACTCGGGATTTTCATTCGATCGTGTTAAAACTCATTGATTTATCTTGCCATACTTAGAGGAGGGAGGCGGCATCGCCGCCGAACAATCAAAAAAGTCAACAATTGATATCTGAAATGATTTTTCGCTTTTTGAGGAGGGAAAAAAGAAGAGTTATTATGTTCCAGTTTTTCAGTAAGATTATTTTGAAATAAGGAAAACATAAGAAGAAAGTTCAGTTTGGTAAACTTAAAAACGTCTCATTTTAAATTCCTTCCCATCGAGATAGAAATAATCATTAAGAAATTTTGTAAAAAGTATTCAGAAAAAGATAGATGTTTCAATTGTTCCCTGTCGCAACGGACTGCTCAGTTAACAAAAACTACCAATAAGTGAAGAAAAGTTTTAAACGACCCAGAAGGAGAAAAGAATTTTGATGCCCCAACTGTCTGAATCATTTAAAAAGCGCCGCAGGCGCTGTAAAACTGAGAAGGGTGGTGTAGGGAAGGAGGTTTAGTCGCCGTCAGGCGACGTAAACCGACTGGTTAAAAGAGAAAGAAAATTTGCAAACTTCTTTAAACAGTTGAAAATTATTGCTACTTTGTAATCTGCATTTATACGCAGTTTTAATGGATTGTGCTAATAATAAATTTATGAAAATAACCTCATACTCCAACAAAGCTAACATTATCCGAAACTTATAATCGATAAAGCTGAAGAATTACGTTACAAATAAACCTGTTACGATTAGAAACGACTTGTAACGGTATTTTTAAAATGGATGAAAACTACTAAACTGGATTCGAGAAGGTCTATGCTTACTTTGATAACCAGTCTTAGAGCAAACGAATTAAAATATAAGTGAACAACCTGATTGATATAATTGTTGTATGACCATGTCTTGTAAGTAACTGATGACTCCGGTTTGCTACTACACAACTTCCTATTATCAATATTCAGGATGGGAATTCACTGTTTCATCATTGAATAAACATGTGTCGGATTCCTGAAGTTTTAGTAGAGTGATTGGACTTATTTCATGTTATTTATTTGTTGGTTGAATGAAATTCACGACTGCCGTTTTTTTTCTTTTGCCAACAATTTTTTCATGCAGATTTTTGGTATCCCATTTCTTAAAACTTTATTACTTTTTCGCTTGATATTGCCTTCCTAGCTCAACAAATGTAGCGACTAATTGTTATCACGAATCAGTTTCATAGTTTCTCTATAAATAACTTCTACATTTTTTGTCAATGTATCGATTTTAGTGCCAATAGTTTGAACTTTGATCCATGATAGTGACAATTATTTTCAAACTATTAACATTCCAAAATATTCAATGAGCTTAACAAACTTTCACTGCTACAGTACGCACCCTTTAGAGATCATTAACCTGATCCTTGATCATCATCTCGAAATTATTGAACCGTTTCAAATCGAATTTTTTAATTCACTAAATTCCGTTTTCGCGTTTAATCGCTGCATTGCTAGACAATTTTCCCCCAGACAGACACCCCATAATTGAAGCGTGGTGCTTCTTATTTGGGCATTGAAATACTATTTTCAAAAAGTTAAACTCTGCACAAAACTTCGGATATGCGTTTTTATTAAAAATTTAGAAAAATGTTATTTTTCCGTAATTCTCTGTTTCACACATGCCTGATGAGCAATGGTGTTTATGTATGATTGTTATTTGATAAAACCCCCCATGTTCAATTTCTGAATTTTGTGGTACTTTTGAAATGAATACAGATTATTAGCACATTTCGCTAAGGCAAAATGTTTTTTCTCAAATTTTCTATTTGCTCGAATTAGTGATTTCTCGATTTTGATCTACTTTTTTTATCATCAAACTTACTTCATACCAAAGGGAGCTGGAATAGAAAAATTTAGTCCCAGTTTCTAACAAAAAGTTAGTGTTACAGTAATCTTCTGTTGCTCAATCGTAATATGTCGTGATGTAGTAACATTATTTTCATGTAACATGGTTTTAGTATTCCAACGACCAAAAACTGTTGAAATGCCTCTTTTAGCTTTTGCCCTGAAAGTGACCAATTTTCGACCAAAAAATGCGGCACATATTTAGAATTTGCTTTCCTAGAAATATGTTTTAGTATGAAAATTAGAGGTCCATCATTTTATGTAGTTGAAAGCAATTCACGACTATTTTTTTTTGTTAACAACAGTTTCGTGCAGATTTAAAAATTATTTTTTTTATGCTTCATTGCTTCGTCTTATTCCTTCTTAGCTCAACAAATATAGCGAATATTGAAAACTTAGATCCTAGAAACGTGCTCACAGTTGGAAGCAAGACATACTAATCAGCCAGTTGTATGTTGTTATCACCAATCAGTTTGATAATTACCTTATTAATTACTTCTAGTGTTGTTATCCAAACTTCTACTGCTACACTTTACACATTTCAGAGAGCATTGACCTGATCCTTGATTAACATCTGAAAAGTTTTCTTCCGTTTCAAATTGAATTTTTTAATACACAAAATTCCGTTTTTGCGTTCAATCTTTGATAGACAAATTCCCCAACGCAGCCACTCCATAATTGAAACGTAGTGTTTCTTATTTTAGCATTAAAAAACGATTTTCAGGAGAGTTTAACTCTGCATACAACGAAGAAAACTTTGGCTGTCGTTTTTCCTTCAAAATTTAGAACCATGTTCTTTTTCCGTAAGTCCCTGTTTCACACATGCTTCAATCAGTTAAAAAGATTCAAAGCTGTAATTGAACAATGCGTCTTTTAATTCAGAAGTTTTAACCTTCCGGTAACTGTAACTTTTTCATTAAAGTTTTGTTAATAATTGTTGCCACAAAAAAGAATATGAAGAAAAAGTTTTTTATCAACCCCGAATCAGAGAGCTCCTTCGGATTAATTCAAAAAATAGCTGTGTTTACAAATAAAGAATCTGCAACATGAAAATAATATTTTTGAAACAAAATGGGACTTTTTCAGGGGAACTGCATCAGTTACATTCATTGAGTCAAAATGAAAAAAAATGGCTACACTATATATTCAGGTAGTGAATAACTTGTGAATAGATGGCATCAACTAACTAAGCTATAAAGATAATAGAAGCTCTTTGAACTTATAAGAAACAGAGAAAAGTTATTTTTTCTTGCAGAAGGAAGTAGTAACTATTACAGACAGGATATATGTTCACCGGGTATAAACAAAATCAGGTGGCTTTTATTTATAAGACGAGGATTTCCATTTGATTCTATTGGCAATATCTTTGTTTTGTATTGTGAATTCAGGAATCATAATTGAGCTATCGCAACGTTTCAATAATTATCCACCACAATTGTCATTAAATTATCTCTTCATGAAACTGGAAATTTCATTCGCAGTTCCAAAAAATTGCAATGCTTAGTCCAATATTTTTCATATTTTCTTTTCAATTTCCAGAACTTTTTTGTAACGAAGCAGATTTTTCAGGTGGTTCACACCATTCTCAATTTTTTTGAAGTTGCTAGTTAATGAATCACACGATGTAATATTTGTAGGACAGTAAAAATTCTATTTGATCAACTAGAATTACGTTGTGCTTGAAACACTATCCAAAAATTACTTTTTCCCCAAAAAATCTCGCACTTTCTCATAAAATACGACTCACAAAAGTCTTATTCTTAAAACTTTGTACTGTTTAGCGAACAATGTTTACACTCATTTCTTCAAATTCAACAATCGAAGAGTGCGTTTTTTTTAATCAGTCAAGAGATTTAAAAAAAGGGAACAATGAACACATATGACGTTATGAGAAGTTTACAGGTTAGCTTACATCCATATCTTCACGCTTGTTGATCAAACCGATCTAAAAGCTTTGTCGTGTACTTCAACACTGTAAAATATCGTATTTTCTCCATTTTCTTGCACTACGACCAAAAAAATTATTTCAGTTATATCAGTCAAAAAAGACAGCAATCAACAGAAGTTTTCACTGAAAAGCAGTATTACGGTATTCTGATTCTGTTTCATTAAGAAGATATCAACACATTCTTATCTCATCAATCGTTAAATTGATATTTAGGAGATTCTGATGTTTTTACATATGCACTAATAGTGAATAACATATTATTCCAGTTTCTTTTGCTTCATAAATTTGAGGAAACAGTATGAAACCAATTTTCTTCAAGTATCGAAACCAATTCAATTAATATCGTGATAAATATATCGTAATAAATAATAATAATGATTATTATTATAAATATGAAATAAAATCCATTTTTGATCAATTATGACGTTTCTACAATTCCAAATGAGAAATTCGAAATAGAAACTGTGAATGAAAGTATCAGATATGTGAAGTCAGATGAAATTATGACAACACTTCCGCGATTTATGTACATATATTTTTCTAAAAAATCAGAAACAGGAATAAAATGTAAATAATGAACCCGTGGTTATCATCGTGATAAAAATTGTTGAATTTTCATATCACTAGTGTTTTTGGATAAACGACAGTTCCACCACAAACAAATGTCGTTCAGAAATTTCTAGAATTTTTGATTCAGTAAAATAAACACAAACAAGAATTCAGATCCGTTGATTCACATTAAGTCGGAAGAACACAAAATGTGTGTTTATCAAGGCCTTGAGCAGTAGCTTCTCTACGTGTAGAATGAAAGAAATATTCTCTACAACGTTGCACTAGTCAATGAGAAACAGGAATGTGATAAAAATCGTTTTTGAAACAGTAAGATGATTTATTGTAGCTACATGCATACTCTTCCTAACTTTCTTATTTTTTATTCTATTATTATGTGCCAATCACTCAGCGGGAAAATTTGGAAGGACGCCGGAAGGTTTATGGATGGAAGGGGATATCGGAGTGTCGTTGCCACATTTTCAAAAATTCAAATCGTTTTTACAACTTTATTTATCACATTGTATAACGCAAAGCAAGAAAAAACACAAGAAAACATGAAAGCTTTATTTTCTGACATACTGAATATGTTTATCAGTCATTAAAATAATACGTCTTTTGTTTTGCTCGCTGTTTTTAGTTGATTATCAAAGGACGAAGTTGTAAAAACGATTTGAATTTTTGAAAATGTGGCAACGACACTCCGATATCCCCTTCCATCCATAAACCTTCCGGCGTCCTTCCAAATTTTCCCGCTGAGCATGTCTTGTATCTTGAGAACACAATTAGTTAGTTTTTATTTTTTAAATAATTTTTTTGTTTCTCAAAAATATCTTAAGCTTGAAGAATCCAATCAAAAGTAGTATTTGACAGGAATAAAGGAATGTATTTTTTGTATTGTGTCACATATGTTTTGAAAGCTAAAACCCTAACAGAAGAACTGATATATAATGCAAAACTGAGAAGAATCATTGATTCTGTAAAAGATTGTAAAACCGCAATTCTCTATTCCTTATCTGAAAAAACAACACATAGAAACGGAAAGAAAATGTGAAAGTTATCTTTACTGTTTCCCAAATGTGAAATAACACCATGAGCCATGATAGAGTAGTTGTCGTATATATTCTTTTAGAGATAGCTGCTTAATTTGAAATTTTCTACTAATTTTTGTCTTTCTGTGGAGAAAATTATAAAACTAGAAAGGACTTATTATTTTGTCCGGATGAGGCTTTTCTTTTTATTGCTCCGATTGATGAGCTATAAAAACTATAGCCCTGAAAAGTATTCTGTCAATACCATTATGTTGATTGACTGCTAGAATTAATGACACAGTTGAAAACGAATGAACCATATTGTTCCTGCTTTCACATTAAAATCAAACTGTTATCAACTTCAACAAAAATCATTCAAAATAGTTTTTAAAAAATAATTGTTTCAGTTTATTCAGAAAAGATACTCAACCCCGGTAACGAGAGTATGACTATTCTTCCTGGCCCAAAAATTGCTTGTAGAGTTACAAAGACTGAACATGGTTAGCATTACCCATATTCTCGTTCCCGGCCGCTCGCTCAAAAAATTGGCCAGGGGACACGGTGTGGGTCACTACCGTACTATTAAAAGTTTTTGTGTAAAGTACGGTAGTGAGCCGGCGTAAATTGGAACTAAGCAACAAAACTCACTCCTCGTCCCGGAGTCGTACTTTGAGCCAGCGGTTAACCAGTGGCGAACAGGTAATATCCTCTATCATCTATTTTCCTAGAACAGGCTGCTGACAGTAAGAAAAACCATGTTCTGTTTCATCAAACCCTAGTGATGGGATCGATATTTTTATGTAGATTAGTTCTCCGTTTTTCCTGATCCAGCGTTTTTTTTAACTAACGGCATTTCTGTTTTTTTCACGTTCGAGAAAAACTTGTCTTACCGTTTCAGTCTTATCAAATCAAACACAAAAAAATTTGTAAATAATGTTCATTTTTTGGTCAAGTGATGACAATTTTCTTTTAGCAACTTCTGTCTATCAAAGATAGAATTTGTTAATTTTAACTGGCTCTTGAAATTTCTTCCGGCAATGGATTACCCTTGAATAACTGAAAGTAAGGTTAATGATTTTGGATAACCACACTGAATTCTAAACCATTTAAAAGTATTTCTCAACTCATTGAAACAGTAATTTTCAACAGAAGCCAACTTTCAGTTTTTAACAGATCCTAGTACTTAGAAACTGCCAAAAAAGTTAGATTCCCTTACTGTTTCTCTAATTTGTTATCATTGATTCAGCATTGTTGTTGGGAATTCACAATCTTTTGTTGTTTTTATTTCCGAAACTTTTTTCAGAAAAATTCTTGGTTTTACATTAGACTTGTAACCAAATAAATACACTCGATCAATTTTTCTACTGCTTCCACACTTCTCGAAGAAATGACAAGCGGACAACGTGAAACTTGGAGTTCCAGAATTTTTAGACCGAGATTTCCGGCCAATGAAAAGATTTCTTCAAATTCTGACAACGCTATTTAATTGACCATTTTGGAAAATTAATGTGTTCAAGTTTCACCAAACACCCCATCGGCATAAAAAAGGTTTTCCAGTGAATTAAAAAAGAACTATTATATAAATGTGTCGGAGTGTTCCAGATGTGGACACACAGAAACAGCAGATATTTTTTGCTGTTTTCGCCACTTCATATCACAGTTTCCGCGCCTAAGCAACCAATTCATAAAAATAAATGAAACGATAGAAGTGAACGCACACTTAAATGGGGTTAAAGCCTAGCTGATGCCAACTCTAGACAAAAATACGTCGATTTCCACACAATTGACCAGTATACATATTCAACAAACTGGAGATGAACCAATTTGTTTCATTCTTCATATAACACAGAATTCGAGAAAAAAAACTTTAAAGAACGCTCGCTCTCCTTCAGTATTTGAGTTTTCTTGTATCGAATTTTAATGCATCGAATTTTGATTAATGTATCGAATTTTGGAATTTCGTTACTGTTTTCTCAATTTTCAGTAACATCAGAAATCTTCAAAAAGTGTTGTGAATTCATCGTTCGTAGCTATGAGCAACAATTTCAAGAAAATATATATGTCCCGCGATTATTTCCCCTCACATTCCCTCAGAAAACTTTGATAGTTAGCACTTTTGCTAGCGAAAACAAAATTTTTTTTACAGATTCAACCGGTTGCTATTAAGATGTAATTTACCTTGAGTAGTTGTGCTTCATTTGAAACATTATATCGTTTGTTCACAAAACAAACTCATTATCAACATACGACTACTGAAACGTATTGTATTGACAAATCTCGTTTATCAAAAGAAAAGAAAGTCAATGAAAACTGTTGTAAAGTTTTTCTCTCTATGGACCTGTTACAAGACTCTAGTATATATGTTTCATGTTGTGAATGAGCCGTAGTAACTTGTGTACCTGATTAAAAAAGCTGATGATCAATGAATTTAATAGCTAAATATATATCATTATTATCGGGCTTTAATTACGAAAAAAGCTGTTTTGAGAGTGGCACATGATTATATTTATTTCAGAGCTTTTTCATCAGTTATTATTTTTTGCTGATGCTACATTTAATAAAGCAATTTAGTCGTCATAGACGATTCGTCTAAAGCTCAAAACTATAAAAGGATAGAATGAAACAGCAGCAGCTGTTGGAAGCTTGTTATCAGTTTAATTAAGTCGCCAATCAAACTATCAATCTTTTCGAAACATTGGATATTTTCACTTTTCGAGATAACAGTATAATTATTTCACTTCCTTTCGGTTGGCCAAATATTGAAAAAAAGTGAAGACGACCTTATTTTATAAATTTCCGACCATTTTGTATTTGTTTTCATTGTATTTGTATATTTGTGTCCTTTGAGTTTATCCCCATTTCAACGTTAAAAAAACCAATCTTCTGCCTATGAAACCAAGAATTTTATGCTAAGGTTCTAGAAAATAGGTAACTAACCGCATAGCTGAAGGCAGAGACCAATGTTTGAATTTTTTCTTTAATACATAAATTTTAGAAATTATCGATACCTGAACAAAATTCTTCGCTTGAAACAAATAACATGTTGCAATACTTTGAGACCGTGCTGGAGACCACTGTGGGGTGTGTTGTAACACGTGCTGGAAACTGGAAACCGTGTGTCGCCGATGAAATGCAGAAGGGCAACGATTGCAAGAGTGGGACTCATAGTTGTCAAGGCCCGGGCCGGCCCGGCAAGGCCCGAAGGCCCGGGCCGGGCCGGGCCGGGCCGGGCCGGGCCGGTAGAAAATTTTCAAGGCCCGGCCCGGCCCGAAGGCCCGGCTTCAAAAAGTGACCCTTTTTTTCCCAATTTTTTTTTCCCAATTTTTTCAATTTTTCATCGGAAATGTGACCATTTTTGACTATTTTTCAGAATTTCTTCTAATTCTGGCTGATAGTCGAAAATTTGACTTTTTCGCGAAAAAATTTAAAAAAATTCAAAAAATTTGAAAAAATTTGAAAATTTGACTTTCGCGCCAATATGCCCGGGCCTTCGGGCCGGGCCCTGATTTTGCCGACAAGGCCCGGCCCGGCCCGGCCCGGGCCGGGCCTTGACAACTATGGTGGGACTCATGTTCAGAAAAAAAAGCTGGGGAGCCTAAGCCGCAGTCGTCGTGGATTCAGAAGATAGTAGACAAATTGACTCTCGTTGAAGAAAAGAAATAGATGTGCTTTGGCGTAAACCAGAAAAGTAAATGCTCTCATCTTCTTGATCAACATAATACTTCTGTGGAGGGAGGAGAAGTTCGGAAGGAATGTAGCCGACCCTGCTAGAAATAAGAAATAAGGTCACTTTGTCGTTCATTCCCTGGTTTCTACTACTCAATCATCCGTTCCCTTTTCCTACAAACTCTGGTATCCACCGCCTAAAGAACACGTTTCCCATGTATTTCAGCCGCTTCTCTTCGTTGCATCTATTGCATTATCCAGGTCACTGAGTCCAATCTTTGATACCGTTATCCGTCGTTGAATTTGTTGATGTAAAAAGAAAGAAAGAGAGTATCTCGCTGCTAAATACTATTGGTTGGAAATTTAACATACTCTAAATCAGTTACGTAGAAAATATCTCGTTTTTGAGAATTTCATTTGTAATTGTTTCATTTCTAGCCCGGGAGGATTCAAACCCGCGTCTACTGAAGTAAACTTCAGCCCGGATAAGTATAGACTATTACAGCGCCATGCTCGATCAGTCTAACCGGAACCGACACAGATAAGAATGGTTGGGGAAGTCAATAATATAAAAATTATTCCGTTTTTGAAAGATTTAATTCAAAATTATCCCGTTTTTGGGAATTTCAATTATAATGTTTCATTTCTAACCCGGGAGGATTCAAACCCGCGTCTACTGAAGAAAACCTCAGCCCGGATAAGTATAGACTATTACAGCGCCATGCTAGATCAGTCTAACCGGAACCGACACAGACAATAATGGTGGGGGAAGTAAATAATATAAAAATTATCCCATTTTTGAAAGATTTAATTCAAAATTATCCCGTTTTTGGGAATTTCAATTATAATGTTTCATTTCTAACCCGGGAGGATTCAAACCCGCGTCTACTGAAGAAAACTTCAGCCCGGATAAGTATAGACTATTACAGCGCCATGCTAGATCAGTCTAACCGGAACCGACACAGACAATAATGGTGGGGGAAGTAAATAATATAAAAATTATCCCATTTTTGAAAGATTTAATTCAAAATTATCCCGTTTTTGGGAATTTCAATTATAATGTTTCATTTCTAACCCGGGAGGATTCAAACCCGCGTCTACTGAAGAAAACCTCAGCCCGGATAAGTATAGACTATTACAGCGCCATGCTCGATCAGTCTAACCGGAACCGACACAGATAAGAATGGTGGGGGAAGTTAATAATACAAAAAGTACCCTGTTTTTAAGAATTTCAATCATATTTTATTTGATTTTTATGTTAAAAATGTCCTGTTTTTAGGAATTTTAATAACAATTTTGTTAATTTCTAACCCGGGAGGATTCAAACCCGCGTCTACTGAAGTAAACCTCAGCCCGGATAAGTATAGACTATTACAGCGCCATGCTCGATCAGTCTAACCGGAACCGACACAGATAAGAATGGTGGGGGAAGTTAATATTACAAAAAGTACCCTGTTTTTAAGAATTTCAATCATAATTTATTTGATTTTTATGTTAAAAATGTCCTGTTTTTAGGAATTTTAATAACAATTTTGTTAATTTCTAACCCGGGAGGATTCAAACCCGCGTCTACTGAAGTAAACCTCAGCCCGGATAAGTATAGACTATTACAGCGCCATGCTCGATCAGTCTAACCGGAACCGACACAGATAAGAATGGTGGGGGAAGTTAATAATACAAAAAGTACCCTGTTTTTAAGAATTTCAACCATAATTTATTTGATTTTTATGTTAAAAATGTCCTGTTTTAGGAATTTTAATAACAATTTTGTTAATTTCTAACCCGGGAGGATTCAAACCCGCGTCTACTGAAGTAAACCTCAGCCCGGATAAGTATAGACTATTACAGCGCCATGCTCGATCAGTCTAACCGGAACCGACACAGATAAGAATGGTGGGGGAAGTTAATAATACAAAAAGTACCCCTGTTTTTAAGAATTTCAATCATAATTTATTTGATTTTTATGTTAAAAATGTCCTGTTTTTAGGAATTTTAATAACAATTTTGTTAATTTCTAACCCGGGAGGATTCAAACCCGCGTCTACTGAAGTAAACCTCAGCCCGGATAAGTATAGACTATTACAAGCGCCATGCTCGATCAGTCTAACCGGAACCGACACAGATAAGAATGGTGGGGGAAGTAAATAATATAA